>NC_060271.1:118694405-118926495 GCF_021613505.1 Equus quagga | reverse complement strand
GAGAGAGAGAGAGACAGCATGGGCATGCATCTCAGAGAGAGAGAGAGCATGGGCATGCTTCTCAGAGAGAGAGAGAGCATGGGCATGCTTCTCAGAGAGAGAGAGAGAAAGACAGCATGGGCATGCATCTCAGGGAGAGGGAGACAGCGTGGGCATGCTTCTCAGAGAGAGAGAGAGAGAAAGACAGCATGGGCATGCATCTCAGGGAGAGGGAGACAGCATGGGCATGCTTCTCAGGGAGGGAGAGACAGTCAGGCAAGCAGAGTGGGGCTGTCACAACCAGCAGAGTCACATGCACACTCCATGGTCAACGCTTGGCCCAGAGAATAGAGACTTATGACCTTCTTTGAAAGGAGGAGCTCCTGTTACTCTGATAGTTTGGCTGTGAGTTAAAACTCCTTCCCTACGTCTTCAGGTCCAGCCAGTCTGGATGCACCAATCATGGCCTCTAAGAGGTAGGCTGTGTGTGTGACAGAAGGACAGTGATCTAAGTCCCTGATGGCCGTTTCCTAGCCATGGGACCCTAGACAGTTAGTTCCTCTCTCCCTGAGCCCATTTCCTCCCTTGGAAAATGGAGATAATTAGTCTGCCTCACTCATGAGGGTGTAGTGAGGGAGTCAAATTAGATAATGTCTATAGACATGTATTTACATCACAGAACACTGTACCTGAGAAAGGAGATATTATCTGAGCATTTCTTATGGATGCTTCTGGGGCATGGCCACGCCCTCTCCAGAAACAGTGACAATTCCTGCATACAAGGATGGGTATGTCATATTTCGACTGTGTTTGTTAAAATCCTTAGAAAAGCCTGGTGATAAGCATGTGAAACCAGAGAGCTGCTGCAATATTGGCGAGCGGGCGCCGGCCTCTGTGAAGTCTGCCTGTCAGGTTGGGCCCCCGAAAGGGGACAACTGTAGCACTGATGATGTTGAGCATTTTCTTGTCTCCTGGAGGACCACCTGCAGATTGGTGGTCCACGACTTTGTTCCTCTGGTCCCTGCACCAGAAAGACGAGAAAATCTCTTAGACCGCAGAGAGGATAGATGTGGCATCTTTATCTAAATCTTTATACTATGTTAAATTCTTATGGATTACTAAAAGTTAGCAATGTTTGTTCCATGCCATTCTATTCATTATCTCAACTCAGGACAACTCTTCGGAGGGGGTGGATGTCGTTATTTCTAGGGTTGAACCGAGGACACAGAGATTCAGAAGTCCAGTAATTTGCCCAAGGTTATGCAGCTGGTTGAAGTCTGTTCTCTCCATTGTCTCCTAGACAAGCATTCACAGAGCTTCATGGGAGATTAAAACACTGCTTTTGAGTCTGATGGCAATTACAAATGCCTTATGCCAAACAGCAAATTTCGCTATGAGAGAATTCCAAACTGAATATTTTAGTAGATTTTACATAGTTTACTTGTGGCTGTACGTCTAGAATATGGGTACCTGATGAAGCACCCATATGGGCTTTTAAGCTCAGCACCCTAATGCACACCCTGTAGTCTGCCTATAAATCTGAGAATTAGGATTTCTGGGTTCAAATGCTAACTTTCTCATTACCCTATAGAAGGACCCAGATAAATTCTTAGCTGGGCAGAGCTCCAGGCTTCATCATAGCTGTTCAGAAAGAGTTCTCTCCTTGTTCTAACTTTCTTTTTAGGTAGATAATACTTGAAATAACATTTATAAATCATGCGACAAAGAATCCCTAAGTTACAAGAAGATTTATAAAGACTTTGCCTGGAGAGCTCTTAGAAAGTTACTGTTTGTAACAAGTGATGTATTCCCAGCACCTCCCAGCTTCTCACCCCTTGTGCAGGAGAGATGCTTCTAGAGCAGAAGCATACAGGATGGATGCCTTAAAAAGCCAGAGCTCTATAGCCTCCCGCCAAGCTTTCTTCATGTCCCCACTATATCTTATACTTTCCTGTTATTTTTGTCATTTATTTGTCACTCTGAATATCATTTATTTCTTTACACACTTGATCTGTGAACCTCTTGAGGACACAACCTCTACCCTAGTCATCTTTGTTGTCCCTAGCATCCAGCAGAGATCTTTGATATGTAGTAAGAGCTCACATGTTTGCGTTGAACTGTAAAATAATTATACGTGTCATTCATACGTACATGCACACATACCTAGCAACCTATGTTTCTGGGATACCAGTGATGATGGGCTGGGGTCTCAGAGAGAATCCTGTAGTAACAGCAACAATATTTCATCATCTGACATGCCTTCCCACATTGAACGTAACTCCATATAGAATAAAGAATGTACCATATTATATCCACTTGGCTTTTCCTCCAGACTTTGATAGTGTTTATCATGAGAAATAACCACTTGGCCAACCCACTGTGATGGTGGAGGCAATTAGAGAGGCATTCTCACATATTTCCTCCTTGGTTTATGGAGCTCAGAACAAATGTTACGATCTTTTTCTTCAAAAAGGAAGGTCACTTAGTGGCATAATTATGAGTAAATCTTTATTTTGATTTCCATTCATATCAGTTATGCATTATTCTTTCACAAAACAAGAAAGATGAAAAGGCTCTTTGAGGCAAAGGCAAAATGAAATGTCTGTTTCTCATTGCTTGGAAGCACCCAGCTAGAATGTTCCTGGATAAACTACTATGCAGCCTGTGCACCTTCTGTCTCAAAGTGGAGTGTCGGGGCACCATATGGAACAGCAGGTATGCTGACCTTGGCTGAGGGTCATATATGGACAGAGTGGAAAAGGGGAGAAATATGAGGGTCTTCCCATCGTTCCCTTCAAATTCTTGAAAGTGCCTTGTCCTACTGGCAGCCCTGGGGCCAGCGGCTGGTAAATTCGGTAAACACATCTGACTGTCTTGAGAAGTTTTGCCCCAAAGCTATTCCACAGTACTGCTAGGAATGTCCTCCTCTCCCCCAGACGACGCTATGGGAGGAGAACGGGGCTGAGTGTTCTGGAGAGGAGTGGGCGGTGCTGGACGTGGTACAATGCTTTCCTTCTGCTTTATCAAGGACATGCGTTTCTGCACTGAAAGGGAGAGCTGGCCATCAGGGCTGATTCAGCTGCTGTGTGAATTTGGGCAAGATTCTCAACCTCCCTCAGATTTCGTTTCACCATCCGAAAGTTGGGAGTGGACTGGATGGTCTTTAAGGGTTTCCCAGTTCTCACATCTGCGAATGGGTTGAAGCAGCTGGTCTGTCCCGTGGGTGAGGTGGCAGGGGCTGGGAGCGCACCCACAACAGGAGTTTTTAAAAGATCTGGGTGGTATTATAGGCACTGTGATCTCAAGTTCTTTATGTAACTTGGCTATACATCCATTTCCTCATTGATAAGATGAGGATAATGATCCCTTTGTTAATTCAAACACTGTCTGTCCTGGGTCCTGTTGAATGGGATGCTACATGCTGGGGCAGGCGTGGTTCAGAGCTGTGTGCCTTTCAAGTGCTGGGTGCTACAATTCTTGCCCTATGTACATTCAAATTTCACAGAAATCCCGTGGGGTAGGTATTCCTTTCTCCTGTCTCACTTTCAGAGAGGATAATAAAGTTCAGAGAAGTTAAATGATCCGGGGTCACCTAGCTCATTCAGTGGCATAGCTAAGAGAAGAACCAGGTCTGTTTTATTCCAATGCTATTCTCTTCTTTTCCACCTGGACTCTTATTTTAAACACCATTATTAATTGGACTACATCAAAATTAAAAACTTTTGTCCACCAAAGGACACTATCAATAGAGTGAAAAGGCAGCCCACGGAATGGGAGAAAATATTTGCAAATTATATGTCAGAGAAGGGATTACTCTTCAGAATATATAAAGAATGCCTACAACTCAACAACAAAAAACAACTTGGTTAAAAAATCAGGGCCAGCCTGGTGGCCTAGTGGTTAAGTTCTGGCGCGCTCCACTTTGGAGGCCCATGTTCATTTCCTGGGCATGGACCTACACCACTCATCTCTCAGTGGTTATGCTGTGGTGGCAGCTCACATAGAAAAAGAGGAAGATTGGCAGCAGATGTTAGTTCAAGGTGAATCTTCCTCAGCAAAAAAAAATAAAGGCAAAGGACTTGAGTAGACATTTCTTCAAAGCAGATATACAAATGGCCAACGAACACATGAAAAGATGCTCAACATCACTAATTATTAGGGAATTGCAAATCAAAACCATGATGATATACCACTTTGCACCCTTTAGGATGCAAAAAATCAGAAAAAACAACTGTTGGTCGGGATGTGGAGAAACTGGAAGGCTTGTGTATTGCTGGTTGGAATGTAAAATGGTGTAGCCACTATGGAAAACAGTAGGGTAGTTCCTCAAAAAATTAAAAATAGAATTACTGTATAATTCTACTTCTGAGTATATACCAAAAGAAGTGAAAGCAGGGCCTCCAAAAGATATTTGTACACCCATGTTCATAGCAGCACTATTCAAAATAGCCCAAAGTGGAAGCAAGCCAACTGTCCATAAATAGATGAATGAATAAGCAAAATGTGGTATATACATACAGCAGAATATTATTCAGCCTTAAAAAGAAAGGAAATCCTGATACATGCTACAACATGGATAAACCCTGAGGACATTATGCTGAGTGAAATAAGCCATTCACAAGAGGACAAATGTTGTATGATTCCACTTATATGAAGTACGTTGGGGAGCCAAAGTCATACAGACAGAAGGTAGGATAGAGGCTACCAGGAGCTGAGGACACAGGGAATGGGGAGTTTTTTAATGGGTACAAAATGCCAGTTTTGCAAGGTGAAAAGAGTTGTAGAGATGGACGGTGGTGATGATTGCACAACAGTGTGAATGTACTTTATGGCACTGAGTTGTACACTTAAAAACGGTTAAAATGGTAACTTTTGTGTTAGGTATATTTTACCAGAATTTTTTTTTGTTTTCACATGCACACACACAATACCATTATCTGAGTTGATCATACCCTTCACCAATGGCATAAATCAGGCTGGGCTGATGGCTTAGCATTAGTCACCTTATTGCTCAGGAGCGTATGTAAAAGGAGAACAGAAACTGACATCATCATATTCTTTGGATCTCTGGAAGACTCCTGCAACTCAAATTAAGAATGTCATTAAAGTGCCATTTTTTTTTAAGAAAGAAAAGTTATAAAAATAGGATTGGGGGCATGTCTGTTACTGCATTTAGTAAAAGTGGCTGGAAGAATGATAATCAACTTTGGAGGCTATGTTAGGGATGGTCTGAGTTCATGGCAAATGTGTTACTCACCTTGCAGCAGGTGCATCTTAGGGAGCTAGCCATTGTCCTGAGGAGTGAAACTGAGGTACCACAAGATGCCCACGTGATTGCCAGTGGGAAAAGGTGTGCAAGACATATTCCACATAGGAAAATAGTGAATTCAGGGGCCAGCCCCGTGGCCGAGTGGTTAAGTTCACGCGCTCTGCTTGGGTGTCCGAGGGTTTCACTGGTTTGGATCCTGGGCACGGACATGGCACTGCTCATCAAGCCATGCTGACAAGGTGTCCCACATAACACAGCCAGAAGGACCTACAACTAGAATATACAGCTATGTACTAGGGGGCTTTAGGGAGAAGAAGAAAAAAAGAAAATAGTGAATTCAGATATCAGCCCCAACTGAACCACGAGGGTGGGTACCTTAAATTACAGGTTGATTTTTGATTGAGCTGTCTCTCCCACAGGGAATTCTAAATGGCCCGCTCTGAGCAGAACAGCAATAAACTTTATTTATTTACAGAAAAAGCTAACGCCACACCAGGGAGCCAGCCTATAATCAATGTGTGTGTACTAGTCCTAAAAGAAACCCACTAGAACACTAACAGTGGTTATTTTGGGTGACAGGATCACGGGTGGCTTTTAAATTTTCTTTTAAAAATATTTTGTACATTTAGTATGCATTTTAATGGCAGGACATAAATATAATCAAAAGTGTTTTTTATCACCAAAGGCCTGTGGATACTTATCTAGAATCTTCCAATTAGGTTTTAGAAATGATTGTGTAAGAATGCATGCAAAAAGAAATCTATGATGATAGAAATTAGGAATCAGACAATGGTTGAGGGGTGAGGGGATTGACTGGAAAGGTGAGCTGTTTAGGGGGATCTGAAATGTCCCATCCCTTGTTTGGGTCATGGTTATCCAGGTGTATAAACAGTTGTCAGAACTCAAGGCACTGAGCTCTGTGCATCTATTGCATGTTAATTATATTGCAATAAGACAGAAGGAAACCCAGGAAAAGATGAATAACACGCATGCAAACAATCGCGGGTCTGTTTTGCATTGCTGGCAGCGGATGAGCTAGAAGACGGCCAAGGACCTGTGCCAGCCGGCACCAGGGCTCTTAGCCACAGCCCAGGACGGTCCCCGACACCCCAGTAAAAGCAGTAATTGAGAGCGGCTGGTCAAGGGCGCACGCTGCTAGACAACTTATGTGCTGAGCAGAGAGCGGAGGAAGCTGACCGGGGAAGTCCAGCCCATTGCTGGCAGCTGGGAGGCTGATGACGCCGGCAGGGCAATGGGCAGAGGGCCCATACAGCAGGGCCATCTGGTGTCAGGCCTTTTGAGCACTGCCATTGGCATTGCTGACTCTCATGGGACCTTAAATGACAAAACAAAGCCTGGCTTTACCAGGCCTGCACCGTCTCAGCACCAACATAGACACAGCTGATGGCTGGGCAGGGCCGGGTGTGTGCACAGGGCTGGTTTTTCCATTTCCTCCACCGGACTTCTGTGACCTAGCAGCCCGCAGTGATGTCATTCTCTCAGGAATGCACAGGACTTAATGGCCTTATTATTCACCTGTTTCTTAATAATGTGCTGGCTTGTGACGTATCTTCACAAAGACCTATATCTCGCTGGCTGACAATGGATTTTTTTCTAGTGACACATTGAAATGAATCCTTTGCAGGTGGGGGGTTAAGTGTGAACACCCCGGAGTCGGACAGGCCTGGGTTTGAATCCCAGCCATGGCATGTAACCGTTGTGTGACTTTGGATAAGTTACTTAACTGCCCTAAGCCCTATTTTCCTCAACTGTAAAATGGGGACAACAGACCCCACCTCCATGTTGTTGGGAGGATTAAATAAAATAACGCAGTCAAACCTCTTACCAGTTCCTGACACGTAAAGAGAGTTTAATGTTAGCTGATGTTGATATTAACAGGAGAGGTTGTAATACATATTTTACTATCAACAGATCCTTTATAATGACAACATAGCAGTAACAGGCCCCCAGGATCTGCTTCGCAGGAAGCATTCTCCACTCCTCATTTAGAGCTTTTTCAGAAGCTGTCCCTTTCCAGCTGGGTTTCTGCTTTCAGAGACCCACTCAGCTTAGCTGCTTTCTCTCACTCCGTCTGCTCGTTACTTCTTGCAATGGGTAGAATCTGCTTGAGGGACTTGCTCCCTTGTGCAGGTGTATCCAGAACGCCCATGCGCACTGGAATTGCTTCATTAAAAATGGGTCTTGGCTGCACTTGGCCTGCTGCTTACTTGGCATTTTTAGTGTGGCTCAACCTAATACTTGTTTTGCATTTTTGTAGAATTCTGGTGCTTGCTCCCAACGCTGCTTTGCATTTCAAAAGCGTTGCTTCTGAAATTTCCCTCTGGCACCACGACCACCCTGGGCCTGGCTTTATGTTGTAGCTGCTCTGGGCATGGTGCCTGTTTTGTGTTCTGGCACCACTGCTCATGCTGTGACAGACTCTCTGGTTATATATTTGGACTTTTGAATGACTGATCTTGGATTCGTAGCCTGTGAGAGGCTGCCTCTTAAGTCTGGTAGTTCGTCTGTATATTTAAAGCGCTCACACTTGCTCTCCATCAGTTTGGCTCCATAACAATGAAGCTTCCTGCTTTCTATATTTGATGCTGTGTGTTCATTTGGAAAGCGAGAGGTGAGTAACCCTGCTTTTTATAGGCTGCTTGGTGACCACAATAGGAAACTGGACATGGTATGGGAATGGGGAAAGTATAAAAGTGTTGTAAATCCTAAGTCTCGATTTCTAGTTCTTAGCTCCAAATTTTAACGAAATTGTCAGTGAAGTTTCTGAAACTGTATTGTTTCTGTGTGATAGATTCTACTCTCTGTGCTGTGAGCTCTTTGAGAGCAGGAGCTGTTTCTTGGAAAGCTTCTTAGCCCCCATCATTCACGTGTACTTTAAAAAAATCAAATGCCTTGATGTGCCAAGTAGTAGCTATTCAGAGGGATAAATTGCCGATGAATGAATTCCTGCGGTGCGCCCGGAACACCTTACAGAGAGCTGCACACATACGCACTGTTTTCCCCCTTTGCTCTCATTTATTAGGATTCCCTGGGCTTAAAAGGCCCACAAAGTACTTCCTTCCACAAAGGTAACCAATATGCTACTTACACTGATAAAAAATGTTTATAAAGTAGTACCAATTAAATTATAAAATACCAACAATGCTCCAACTGTTTAATGGGAATTCTATCATCAAACCTACAAAATACATCTAGGGTCCTAAGGCCACATGTGAAGCAGGTGTCAGGGCCACCTGAGAAGTTCACCTCTGGCCCAGGGGCCTGCGTGGCTCCTAATCTTGGAGGAGCTTCCTCAGTTCTTCCTGCTGAGGGCTGCGTCTGCCAAAGCAACGCGTCCACCGTGATGGATGTGCAGATGAACCAAGCATTCCCTTTGTTCTCTTTGTCATCGTGGCTGTTAAATAAATGATGCTTCCTAAACCAGCAATCACTGCAGCCGAGATTCTGTCTCTCCTCCTCCCTTAATAGTCATTCCCACTCACCCCCTCAATTTGACCTCTACTGTCACCTCTCTCCTGAACACCTGTCCAGAAGGTCCCCAGTGGAGGCCTGATTGCCAAGCCCTGTGCCTTCGCCATCTTCTCGCTTCTCAGGTTGCTTCCTCTTGACCATTTTCACTTTTTGAAACTCACCTGCCCCCAAACTGCTGTGACACGGTACCCTCCGGGCGCTCGCCTCCCTCTGTGATCGCCTCCTTTCGCCCTTCGCTGTGCAGGTGCTGTGAGGTTCTGCTGTTCCTCGTTTCGGATGTCTCCCCTAGGAAGCCCCCCCACTCGCTCTCGGCTGTCCACTCTGGGTGGTGGCCCTCGTGTGTGAGGGGAGGGGGCGGCCGAGTTCAGCCTGCGCGGAGCCCACCTCATCTCTCTTCCTCTTCTCTGATGCCACATGGCATCACTTGGCCCTGGGGCAGGTGGGACACCAATCAGAAGCCTCTGCTTTCTTTCTGATGCCCCTTTTCACTCGCTAACCACGCCACTGCGGGCCAGAGACTGAATATGCCCCGCCCACCCGTGTCGCACGCTCACCCAGTGCGGCTCCTCCACGTTTGTCACACCACCAACTGAGCACTTCTAGTTCAGGGCTTGTCTTGCTCTTCTTCCAGGGCAGTCACATTCTTAGTGGCCTCCTGGCCCTGCTCTACCCATCTGTCCACTGCAAGTAGATTCCCTACCCCTTCCAAGGCATGTTAAAGGTGATGGGGGCTGATATTTAGTGTAAGGATACTTCTCCCCTCCTGGCCTGACATCTGAGGGCCTTTCACCACCTGGCCCCTCCCTAAAGCTCCAGCTTCCCTAACAGTGCCCTAGACAGACTGGCTGACTTCTCTCTCAGAGTGCTCCCTTGGACTTGGCTCCTCTGAGCTTTTGCTGATGCTGTTCCACCTGCGTGGAACACCCTCCCTTCACTTATTCATCAATGTACTATCTCTGCCTCATTTCTGTGGGGAAGCACGGAAACTGATATGACACCTCCATCCTCTGAAGTCCCAGCCCGCTGGCTCTCTGACTCAAGTAACACTTGTACTTCCTTTTGTTATGGCTGCTTGAGTGCATGTCCCAGGGGACAGGACTTGTGTGTCCTATTTTTTTCCATCTTCCACTGTGTCTAATAGACTCAGTGCATTTGTGTCATGTACATATGCTTGTGCATGAATAAATGAAAGGACTGTAGTCAGCTCCAGCGAGAACCGAGCTGAGCCAGTACAGAAAACGGTCCCTGTGTGTGGGGATGGGGATGGGCGAGTGTGTGTTTTAAACTCTTGGATTCCAGATCTTTGAAAAGAAATTATTCCCATCAGATTTTGTGAGGAGTTTTATCCTGAAGAGAAAATGGGACAAAATTAAAAATTATATCTATTTTAAATTAAATGAGTAACACATAAAACATTTTTGTTGGGAGAGGAATTCAAATAAACACTGAAGCTCTGAGTCAGAGCTGTCCAAGAGAACTTTCTGTGATGATGCGAATATTCTGTATCTGCGCTGTCCGATATGGTAGCTATCGGCCACGTGTGCTATTGAACAGATAAAATGTGGCTAGTGTGCCTGAGGGACTGAATTTTAAATTTTATTTAATTTAAATAAGTACAAGGGACTAGTGGCTGCCTCATCTCCTCATCCCCAGACCCCCAGCTCAGTCCCCACGTTGGAGGTCATCCCTGCTCACTGTGCATCCTTCTGGACCTTTCTTGGTGCATTTACAGCCTATTTTACACACATGTACTTACACACCAAGTTTCTTTGCCCTGTGAGTGTTTCACATAAATGGTGTCATGCCAGATGTGTTCTGCAGCCCCCTTTTTAGTTAACAATGTGTTTGGAGAGCTATGGGGGCCCCTCTTAGCTCTGCTTCGTTCACTTCAGCTGCTGCGTGGTGTCTGTTGTATGCATGCGCCCCGGTTCATTTAGCCACTCCCCTATTGATGAACATTTAGGTTGTTTCCAGACAAAGCCAGCAATCCATTCTTACCTGCTTCCCTGTGCATGTGAGCAGGTGCAGACACTGAGAATGGGATTTCTGAACCGAGGGGAGGAAAACCATCCATAATCCCCGCCCTGGCTTTCCCAGCCCAGGTTTTCCCAGACCACGAGTGCAGAGTCAGGGCCTACACGCTGGACTAGCCCCTAGGTCTGTGATGGTGCCGGGGAGCCATTATTATTGGGGTTTTTGGTAGGAAGCTGGCAGCCATGTTCTATTCTGATCTTGGTTTTCACGCCCCACGCTGAGAAGCTGAATCCTAGATTTTATCAAACAGGCTGTGATGAGCGCTGAAAATACTGAGACATTAATAACAATTGGAAGATGACAGACACAGATAGCATTCATCAGCACGCTGAGTTCAGTGCAGACTTGAGGAAAACCTGGAACGTTCGGTGCCTCATTTTTAAGTTAGATTTCTCAAACCATGTCCCTTATACCCCTCTTGGAGCACAAAATAAGATAATTGGGTTTAAAGGTCCATATATCTGCTAGCATTTGAATATTGGGTATTGAGCAATGAGTAAAACAAAGATTCATTGTATGATCTGTACCAAGATCAATTTCTAAATGAGGCAAAGGAGGCCCGCGCCTTGGGAATGACCGAGAGTCAGTGTAAATTAAAGTGAGAAGAGAAGCCATTGCCTGCTTCTGGTGGCCACAGTGTGTCTTATCCAATGCTTCCCCCCCCCCCCCAACTGCAAAGCATGATGAAATAAAAATTATTAGATTCCATGCCAAGTTTTTTCCCCATGGTCACCAGGGGCGAATGGTGATTTTAAAATTCAGCTCTGGAGGAGGTAGTGATGGCTGAGCTGGGATGAAAAATGGAGGAGGAAGGTGGTGAACAGTAGGTAACATCCTGAGACTAGAATGTTCTCCACAGCCAAGCGTGGGACGGGCCTTTGTCCAGCGAACAATGGAAGAAAGGAGGAAGGAGGCCAGGGGAAGTCACTGTGGTTTGATATGCTGACAGGTCAAGCCGTTTTCTCTTCCGCATCTCCTGTTCTAATTTAATCATAACATGGCCATGCTATGGATACAGTTTAGTACATACCTTTCTCCTTAAACACTCCATCCCAGGAATTTTTCCATGTTGTCACCTCGTCTTCAAAATTATGCCGATGAGGTTTACACTTATATTATTTATTCAAATGCACTTCAGCCAACTGGCTGAGTTTCACCGAGTTCCTTTGTTTATAAACATCACGGTGAGAGCGTATCCTGTGCCTGTGATGAATAGACATCTGAAAAATACAGTGTTGATGCTGGAAGGCTCCTCTCCATTGTTTTCCCTCCGGATTTTTAGTCAGCTTTTCAGCGCATTGATTTTACTGGGCAGCTTTCAGATGCTGACCCCAATTCACCTTCTTTCTCATGGCTGATGTCAAACCTCGCCCATCACTGTGATGATGTGACATTATTGATGCTGCAACTCCACAGTGGTAGGATGTGTATCTAATCTAGGTTCCAGGACCAGTGTAGCTAGCGAAGTGCCATTGGGGGTGGAGGGGTCCCCATTTTCATTACTAGTTCCAGGCTTTGGGCTTCCTCCTCCCTCTCTGTGCTGTCAGCCACGGCTGTGGGCAGCCCTTACTCAGGTTGGGCTGGTCCCAACCTTCCTTTCTCATCTCTTTTTGCCACCGCCCCAGCTCTGGTCCTTACTTTTCTATGCCCTGGTTCCTGCTCCTTTTCTTGATGACCTTCCTTTTCCACCCTCAGATAGCTCCCCTCACCTACCGGATAAAGCCCGAGAGCTTACCTGGGCAATCAGAGCTTCTCCCAGCCTGAGGACCCACAAGACTGCTCTTGGAACCTCTCCTCCAACGACACTCGGCCATTTCCTATCCCTGAAGAGGCAATTCAGATTCCTAGTCTTAAAAATAGTCATACCTTTTGGCTCATCATCTGGAGATCTAGCGTAAGGAAATAATCCAGAAGGTGAAAAAAGCTGTAATGTAACCATATTCATTCCAACATTATTTTTAATAGCATTAAAGTATAAACAAGATAAACGTCAAATAATATGGAAAAGCTTCAGTAAATTATTATAGATCTTCTTAAAGGAATTGTCAGCCCGATTAAAAATGATAATTAAGATGACAATTCAGCCACAGGAAAAATGCTTATGAACTAGGATGAAGGGTCCAGAGAGCTCACATTTATGGAGCGCCTACTGTGTACCAGCTCATGCTAGGTGCTTTATTCGTCTCCCACAGATGAGGAAACCAACAGAGGGCTCAGGTGACCTGTCTGAGGTCACATAGCTCATAGTCCCAGATTTGCTTAATTCAAAAACATATTCTTTCTACGTTATAAAATACAAAACTGGATGTACCTTGTGATACAATTCCTGCTTGGAGTCTGCGCCTGCTGACTGCACATGCTTCAAGGCTCTGCCTTAACGCTGCCTCCCCTGAGAAATCTTCCTCAACCAACCCTGCCTAAGGAGCATGCGCTCTCCTCTGAGCCGCAATAACACGTGAAACTTTCCGTGAGACATGTCAGTCCACCCAGGCCGGCTTGTATTTTATTGACAGACTGTGCCTTTTCTCTCCAACTAGACTGTAAAGCCTGAAAAGCCAGACCTGTGTCCTGCTAATGCTTCGTGTCCCCGGGCAGCCCTTGGCACAGTGGGGCCTGTAATAGATGCTCAGTATACGTGTTGGCAAACCTTACTTCTGCCTCCAGCTGTAGCCAACCTAGTGTGGGGCTGGCTGGCCACTCGAAGGGGTGGGGGGAGAGGCTCTGGCACGACACTGGCTCTTGTGTCCCTGTAGGCAGATCAGAGGCCACGTCAAGGTCCTCCACCAGTTACCACCTCCACTCAAAGGAAGGGTCTTTGCCTTTATTATACCCCAACTTTTAAAAGACTTCTTATTTTGCAATACAGATTTATAGGTAGTTGCTAAAAAATGTACAGGGCCCGTGCACCTTTCCCCCAGCCTCCCCCAGTGTTAACATCTGGCGTAACTATAGTTCAGCATTGATACCAGGAAATTCACATTGGTACAATCCATAGAGCTGGTTCAGATTTCATTATCAGTTATACATAACTTTCAGGAAAATAATTCATCTTAGAGATTATTTTTTTCTACCTGAGCCCATTTTCTTCATAGCCCTGCCTGACGTTTCCTCTTACTTGAGATCTTTAGATGCATCATCGCTCTGAAGTCAGAGGACCTTCCTTGCTCTGTTCCCGACTCTGTTCCTTGTTCCCTCCGCGACGCCAAGCAAATTTACTAACGTCTCTGAGCTTCGGTTTTCTCATCTGAAAAGTGAAAATACTAACCTCATGGGATTTTTAAAAATTTTGTAAATTGCTTAGGTTAGGCACACGATAGAACAGGCACTCAGGAAATGTCAGTGTTTTCTTTCCGCCCTCTTGCCACATGGAAAGCCCTCTTTTTCTCACAATTCAATGGACTCCTTCTCTTTCAAATAATATTCAAGATTAGTCTCCTCTGACACTCTCCCATCCCACGTCTAGTCACCTCAGCAATCCTGCTCTGTGTGTGTGTCATGTTTAATTAGTATGATCCTGATTACATATTCCATGTTCCTGTCGAATATATTTTCAGTTCTATTTTTACCTGTCAACAACATAAGGTATTTGAGGGCAGTGCTGTAATTTCTACAAGTCAGCGTATTGGATAAGAGCCTAGGTTTGGTGCCATCTGTAAAATGAGGATGATTGTATCAACCTCATAGACTTTTCGTAAAGACTGAATGAATGAATGCAGGTGAGACACTTAGCATCGTGCCAGGCACAGACAGGCTGAAGGCATGGCAGCTGCTACTGCTGGTTGCAATGACACCTCCTGTGTTGTGTTTCTACTTGGAGCTTTGTCCTTGGACATCTGACAGGTGACGTGTGTCTACCTGGATTTAGATTTAAATTTCTTTTTTTGGGGGGGAAGAGTAGCCCTGAGCTAACATCTGCCGCCAATCCTCCTCTTTTTGCTGAGGAAGACTGGCCCTGAGCTAATATCCGTACCCATCTTCCTCTACTTTATATGTGGGATGCCTGCCACAGCATGGCTTGTCAAGTGGTGCATAGGTCCGTACCCAGGATTTGAACTAGCCCACCCCGGGCCGGGGAAGTGGAACATGCGAACTTGACCACTGCGCCACTGGGCCAGCCCAGGATTTAGATTTCTTAATGGCTCTTTGTGCTTCAAGCTCCAGGTATAAAATAAAACCAAGATTTTAGGGGCCATTCTTGTTCTGAAGTTCCATTTTATTCTACCTGCCTTCTCTCTCTGAAGTTGGGGAAGAGATTTTAGTAATAATTATCGTAATAATACTGATGATGATGATAGGCTGTAGTTTTGAGGGCTTGTTATATGCCAGGAACAGTGCTAAGAACTTCACTCGTGTCCACCTGTCTAGTCTTCACCACAACCCTACAGGGCAGCTTCTGTTACTCCCATTTTGCAGATGAGGAACCTGAGGCACGGAGAGTTGAACACCTTGCCTAAATTTGCACAGCTTGTGAGAGCTGGAACTGGGGTTGGAAGCCGTGATGTTTGGCTCTTGAAAATAGTTGGGATAAGTCTTTCCTGCTGTTAGTGTTTCCAAGAGCCGAGGAATGGAAAAACATTGTTTTTGCCTATGACTGGCTGGAAGAGGGATCCCAGAGCCCAGGGAGGCTTCCCGTTAGTAAAGAGCAGAAGCCCTGACGTTAAATCAATTGGGCACATTGCTCTCCTTTTAAACCCCTGTCCTCGGTGAAGGTGGAAATCGGAGACTGGCTGGAAAGCAGTGAGTGTGCTGGAAGCACCAGGAGCTGGGAAAGGTCAGGCTCCTGACAGCTACCGGTCTGTCCGTGGATTCAGACATGGTCTGGCCTGAACTGTCTCCCCAGGGAGAATCCCGCTGCTGTTTAATTCCACTTCCAATAAGATCTGTCTGGAAGCCCCGACTGTGCCTCCTTCCCCAAGCTCTTTTTCGTCAGCACCTCCTCTTGGTCTCGTCAATCCCGAATCTTCCCCAAAGGGCGAGAGACAGGGCCTGGCCCCTGCAGACGCCCCCTCCGCTAGTCTGGTTGCCGCACGGCACTGTCTGACTCGCTTATCACCAATAAAACCGAACCAGGTTCTCCCTGGACCATTCCGGCTTTAATTACCAGGGGCAAATTGCCGCATCCCTCAGAATAATGAAAAATTAGAAACAACAATGAGAACTGATTAAATCAATCAGAGTCTGGTTAAAAGACGGACTAAGTAGCCATTAAAATGAGGTTCTGAAAAATATTTAGTGAAAAGGTAGACACTCATAAGAGAAGAAAAAATTAGGTTTTAACGCTATACTGTATGATCTCAACTTTATGCATACATTTTAAAACTGTGCATAAACATAGAAATAAAAACTAGAACAAATAACTAAAATTGTAATAGTCATGAAGAGTGCAATTGTAAGTGATGCTTACATTCATTTTTATTTTTTCCTATTTTACAAACTTATACGCATGAGCATGTATTTCTTTTAAAATCAGAAATAAGGAAAAAGGGGAAAAGAGAAAAGGGAAACATTTTATGTTCTTAAAATTCTCGCTTTTTAAAGGGGGGTTGATTTTTCCTTTTATGGATTCACCAGTACTTACCAGCTCTCTCCACCCCTAGAGATCCAGCTCAGGTCTTGCCTCTTCCAGGAAGCTTTCCTGGATTCATCAAATTTCCAGAGATTTCTTCAGTTTTCCAACTCCTTAATCTCACTGTGACACATCATCAACTTTAAATGTATGTGAGTCTCGTGTCCCCAACTAGAGAGTATGTTCTTTGATGGCATAACCTATGTATTTTAAACTTCCTCCTCTTCCCCACCCCACCCAGCGAGTAGTGTGCAAACTGCTAAGGTTCAGCTAACACCAGCTGGACACAAGGCCTGGCCCTCACAGGAGACCCTTGAGTTTGACGCTCCTTTCTCTCTGAGCTTTGTTCCATTTCCTTCAATTCACTTGAAAAGGGTATCTGTGTCATTAGCCCTGGGTTAAATTTTATTGTAAATTGTTTAAAAGAATTCAGTTTGCTTTGAGAGGGACGATCAAGTCCAGCCCTTGCCTTTACAAGAGGATTGTAAAGCTAAGAAAATAAATATGAACTATTTTGAGCAAAAAGGCATTTTTCTTGGTGATCGGGGATAATGGTGTTGATGTTTATAAGAAGGAACCCAACGGCTAGGAGAGGAGGTGACTTCCCTGGGTCTCACGCGGATCAAAGGCGTCACGTGTCACACCGGCTTTCCTCGACTCCTGCTGAGCTTGGGATACTGTACCGAGGTCAGAAGAAAATGGGACCTGAGGAATTTACAGTTTATCTGAGGGGAAGAAAATGAGTCACGGAAATAACTTAGCCTGAGCAAGCAGTGGTGGGAGATTGTATAAAATGATACAGTGTAAAGGATATACACGGTCACCCAGCAGAGGGAAAGTGCTGCTTACAGTGGGGCCTGTTATTAATGGAGGGCTTCCAAGGAGAGCTCAAGAGGTGCCATGTCTGCCAGCTCCCCCCTCCCCCCAGAGGGATGCTCTCAAGGCCCCCAGGCCTGTGGCTCTGACTCTCCAGCCCCTTCACCATCTCCAGCTTCTGCCTGGTCCCTGTCACCTGAACGTCCTCTCATCCACAGCTGTGGGGCTCTCCATATGTGGATGGCTCCCCCCAGTCTGCTTCTCTTCAGACCTCACAGCTGGGCTCTGATGGGCCTCTGGCTGCTGCTCGAGCTGTTCCGGGAGGTAGAGCGTGGGCGAGAGGCCCACCTACAGCGGAGGAAGGGCATGAAGATGGAATAACCCCCCCACCTTTATGGCATATCCCTTGCTGAATGCTAAGTTGAAGGGTTGACATTTAATGTAACCGTGAACCGCACTGATTGCTTGACTGTGAAGCAAACTAAATCAAGGAAAGATTTGCCTCAAATCTACACATAGAACGAATTGAAGCAAGGAGACTGGCCAAGCCGTATCTACAGTCACGCGTCGATTAACGATGGACAGGGGTACGTTCTGAGAAATGCATTGTGAGGCGATTCTGTCGTTATGCAAACATCATAGAGTGTACTGAGGGGAATAAAATTGGCCAACCCAAAATGTCTCTTTAATGTGAGGATTGATTCAGGCTGATTGTTTTTAAGAAACAAAAGACAGAAAGTTTTTCTTGTTACCTCCCCCTTAACTGCCTAAAAGAATTCATATTAAAAAACCTGTCTGAGGAAGAGAGCTGTCATCTTAGCATCACATGAACTCGGTTGTGGACAGGGGGAACTGGATGTCAGGTGTCAAGGAGGTGTCCTGGCACGGTGGCTGTGGCAAAGGAGAGCACAGGATGAACCTGAGAGACTGTTGAGGATATGTTTTTGGGAAAGTGATAGGTGAATTAGAGGAGCCTCATGGCAGAAAGGCACATGCTGTGTGACCTTGGGCAGGGCACTTACCCCTCTGATCCTGCTTCTTTATCTGTAAAATGAAAATAACAGTACATACCTTAGTGGGCTGTTATGAGTATTATATGAAGTATTTGTAAAGTGGTTGGCCTAGTACTTGGCACAGAGCAGGTGGTAAGCCCTGGTATTTTTAGATATTAAAGATCAGCATGAGAAACACGAGGGCAGCAATAAAGGGGAGGAAGGAATCTAAAGAAACTAATATTGTTTCTTAGGGGACCTGACCGATGATGCCAGGTTAGTAATGGGGAATTTGGAAGAAATGGCCTAGATGTTGAAAAGCATGATGTGTTATGATACGTTTGAGATTTCTTGTTCGTTTCAGACTACCAGTTGCCCTATGCAGTGGGTAATTCTGATCAAGGGGACAGATCAGTTGAGGAAATAGGATCAGGCAAGCAGAGTGAAGGAGAAACAGGGTTGCAGGGCATAGGAGTCGTGGGGACAGACGCAGCTAGCAGATGAGGTGAGAGGTCCCGAGTCCACAGAGGCTGCCAGTGGCTGTGAGACCTGCCATCACATGCTGGGCTGGCAAAGAGCTGGGCCAGTGCTTCTCACCCTGGCTCTGTGCCTCCTCTGATGAGCAGTCAGGACTGCAACCACAGGCCAAGCCAGGAGCCAGCAAGGGGGGCTTGAGGGGATTGGGGCACGGCAGGTGAGGGGGCCAGTGTGTGGCAGGGACAGGACAGAAGGAACCCTGACCCCAGGCTCCCACCACCCAAAGCCCCCTACCTGGAGGGAGATTAGCCCCTGGTGGCCCGGCCTCGAGAGCCACAGGTGGTGGCAGCCCCGGAAGACGGGCTGGGCAGGATTCACGAACGGGAGCCAACATTTCTCCACCAGGCGCTCTTTTCTGATGTCCTCCTCGAACTGTCTGGCAAACACCTGGAGATCACTTTGCTAAATGCCTTCTCGTCCCCTCACTGACTTAGAAATTCATGATTGCTTTTCTGCTCGATCACGCATTCTTCATTCAACAAACATGTATGACCATTCCCACCCTCCCCCATAGCTTAGACCCTGTCCCGGCTCTGGGGTACGGCAGGGGCAAACGGGCAAGTTGCTGCTCTCCAAGAACTTGCCTTCGAGTGGCGGAGACAGGTGGTAGACGCGCATGAAGTGTGTCAGTTGGTAAAAAGTGTGGTGAAGAAGAATAGACCAGGGAGAGAAAATGAAAGGAGAGTGGTGGTCAGGGAAGTTCTCCACAGGTGGGTGACATTTGGGCAGACACCTTAGAGAAATGAGCGTGGCAGCCCAGAGGATACAGGGAACAACATTCCAGACGAGGAATATTAAGTGCAAGGGTCCTGAGGCAGGGTCGTGCAAAGAGGCACCTGCAGTTGGGGCAGGATGCACCATAGGGAGATGGCTCGAGGAGTGGGGGCAGCTCTAAGCGTTCTCAGAGTTTTAAAGTTGGAGGAAGCCACTGAAATCTTATCATTGGACACTCAGCTAATTCCCACTCATGTGATTTTTCAGTAACCAGAGCAACTGCATGGGTGAAGTTGGCCGTATCACGTTCCCCTCCCTTCCTTAACAGAGGTATAAAAATAGTTGGTAAGACAAGGGCTGGTGACAGAAGAGGATCCTTAATAAATTGGCTTTCGGCATCCTGTGATGGGATCTGCCAGCCCTGGTCCCCAGAGAGGGAGAGAGGGCCCTGCTGGAGAGCGCTTCTCTCTGCGAAATAAATGGCTCAGAATTAAAAAGGTCCTTTTACAGGCAGCCGGCTGGGAGTTAAACTCCACCTGCTTCTGTGTGCTAACCTTCAGAATAAAAACCGTCAGAAGCAAGATGGGAGAAATGGACACAAATGTGTCACTGAAGCCCTGTAACAGTGAACTGTTTGCAGTTTCTTTTTAATGTTTCTATTCTTGGTTATTTTTCCTGGCGGGGTTGTGGCTGCTTTGAATCCCCCTTCTTCCGGTTGGAAGCTTTCTAGAGGTGCCTGTGGGTTCCCAGCCCCCGCGGTGCTGCTCTGGCACCCAGAGGCCAGGGCTCCTGACCGAACCCTTCCGGCTTGTTTTTCCCAGGGAGGAGATGTCTCCCTCCTCTCTTGGCTCTGCCACCTCCCAGGAAGTGGGGAGCGCGGCTCGGGGCTTTCTGCCCTCTGCCTGAGATTCCAAAAAATTCCTTTCCTTGTATGACGGTCCCGTTTCTAAAGTGGAGCAGATAAGACGGTAAAGTCATAGCTCTAGATTTATTTTCCCCGCCGACGTTTTCTTGTGTTTCTTTCCTCCGATCAGGATATGGGCAGCTGTATGGCTTCATAGTTTTCCACCCCATCCTCTTGAAAGTCACCCAGTGTTTGCTTAAAAACTAACAAAAAACTATTAACTTTTTCTATACTATTTCTCCCCACACAAAGCTGTTAATTTTGCTTCTTTACCTTATTTTCCTTAAAATTGTGCATGTAAAGGGTTAAACAAACAAACAAAAACCTCCAGAGCCCAACATAGCAGAACAGTTTGCAGACACTTGTATACTGATTTCCTCATGCAGATACCCTGCCCCCTCCCCCTGCAATGTCGCCAAGATTCTACTGTTAGAGATTATTTTATTTGGCTTTAGAGCTTATTTTTAAAAAAATGCATATACCCTCTGGAAGACTGTTTATGAGATACTAGCATCTCATGAATTAGATAATCAGATCACTGAGATGGGAGATTTTGATTTTTAGGGGAATGCTCTAAAGGGCATGTTTCAGGGACCATTGTGAGTAGCCTAAAGGCCCCAAATGCCTTAGCTTGGAGGACCTTAGGGAAGGGGCAGGGAGATGAGGAAAAGAAAGGTGAAATGCTTTACAGAAAAGTAGTGAGGGGGCAAATAGGAAGAGAGTGGCCGAGGGCAAGGACAAGGCAGCCATCCTTGGGGGCTCGGCCTTCTGCTCCCCCTGCCTGTTGCCCCCGAGCAGTCAGATCCTCTCTCACAGCATCAGTGGTCACGTCCGGGCTGATGACCACAGAGCTCCAGCCTCGGTCTCTCTCGTGAGCCCTCGCCGTTGTCACCGCCTACCCGGATGATCCCGCCTAGACGTCCCCACTCCCGGGCCGCCTCGGTCTTCTCCACTTGGGTCAAGGGTGTAGTTGGTCTCTGGTCCTGGAAAGGCTGCAGTCACCTTCCGTAGCTTCCTCCTCCTCCCCACAGAGCCACTCAAGTCTTGCTGATTCTGCCCCTTCCTCCCCCGTCCAGATAACGTCACTCAGTTTGGGCTTTTGCCCCCCACCAGGGGCGGTCCCCTGGCGCACTTCTGCCTTCGGTCTCTGTGTCCAGTCCCATCTTGCAGGCCGCCTCTGTCTTGATCATCACCATCACCCACTGCTCACAGGGCTCCTGAGCTCCCTGTTAATTGAGGTGAAACCTAAGCTCCTCAGCCTCGGTTCAGAGCTGTCCTCAGTCCGGCCCCGGCCTGGTCTTCAAGTCCTTTCTTCGAGGGAGTTGAAAAAGAAATAGAAGAAGGTGGAATGCATTATCCCTTAACCCTCACCGCAGCCCCCAAGAAGGGACTGTTATCATCTTCATTTCTCATATGAGGAAACTTAGATTTAGGGTAAGTAATGTCTTCAAGGTCAAACAGTAAGAAATTGGAAGAGCGGGGCTTTCAACGCAGGCCCTCTGACCCCAGAGCCCAAATTCCTAACCACCGTGTGCGTGTGCCTTGCAGACTCAAGGTGTGGGCCTTGGAGCAGGGGCGCCAGCCTCACCTGGAGCCTGATGGGAATGCAGAGGCCCAGGCCCCGGCCCCCGCCCTGACCTGCTGAATCGGAATCTGCATTTTAATAAGATCCCGGTGACGCATGTGCACTTTACATTTTGAGATTGTAGGGGAGGAAAAGGTTTTCCTCCACCCTCTTTGGGTCCCTGGCTGGGTCTGAAAATTAAACTGACAAAGACAGATTAAAGGAATAAAGCATCAATAAATTTGATCGAAGTTTTACATGTCTGTGGGAGCCTTCACAAGAGAATGAAGACCCGAAGTGACGAGAGCAGGAAGCTTTTCTACCTTTTAGACAAAGAAACAAGTACATTGGTGAAGAACGGACGAGACAAAGGGGTTGGGCCAGGGGTCGTAAGTGGTGAAGGAGCAGCCAGGAGGAACAGGGTGAGTTTAACAAGGTTTATCTGCAGATTCCTCTGGTGACTTCTCTGGGCTGATAAGAGTCTGTCTCCAGTAAAAAGAGAATTTATTCCCTATCTTTAGGCAGAAAAGGGGGAGCTTTTTCTGCACTTACAGCTTCTGAATTGCCGTAAGCTTAAAATAATTTTTATGTCAAAGAGGCATATTTTGGGTGACATATTCCGGATTCCTTCAAGACACACTGCCCCGGTGCGCTTCCTCTTTCTGTCCATGTCTTTAGCTGTCTAGCTCCCTGGTAATGCTGACCCTCCCTTCCGTGGTGTAGCAGTTAAGAACATCTTGGCCTCCGGAGGTGGATTTTGGGGGTGCAAATCCTGCTCTGCCACTTATTAGCTGTGTGGCCCTAGGCAGGTAGCTTGAACTTTCGGTGCCTCAGCTTCCACGTCTGTAAAATAGGGACAGAAACAGTCCCTGCCCCATGGGGTCGTTGTGAGAATTAAACCAGGGGATGCTCGTGGACTATTTTAGCGCCGTGTCTGGCGCATAAGGAACGAAGCATGGCTGTCCCTTTCACCTCTGAGTCCTGCCCTCGTCCTCTGGCCCCCCCCCGTCTCCTGGAAGCCTTCCGCTGACCATCAGAGCTCAAGGCCGTTTCGCCCTCTCTGGATTCTATGGCAGATGGTCTGGGACTTCAGCCACAGGGTGGTACCTTAGGGAAGATCTCTGCTTGTTGTTTTGATGAGGAAGCTGAGTCTCAAAGATCAAATGGAAGAAGCAGGACTTGAACCAAGGACTTTTTAAACTCTAAAATTAGCACTGTTTCCAATATGTTACATTTACAGTACTATGTACTTTTCTATTCCCCACATAGTAGGCAATATATGCTTGAAGAAAGAACATTAGAAGTCTCATTGTAGTGATATTTATAATAGTGAAAAATGAGGAGATGTTGGTTTGAAAAAACTTGGGTTTCTTTACCTTATGGCTTTTCAAAGGCTTTAATTTGCTAATTTTCACTGTGAATCTGAAATGGGGAGTTGGTATGCATGGTCTCAGATATTTATTGTCCTTAGACCCTTTTTCTGAGGACTGTTTGTTAGCATCACACAACTAGTGTTTCACGGAACACAGGAACACAGTTGGGCAACACGCTCTGCTCCCCCCCCCCCCCCGAGCCTCCGCCCTCTTACCTCGTGTACTTTTTGGTTCCTTAAGGTTCGCCTTTGCTTCCGGTCGCCACACGACCACCGCTCTCCCCTGCACCTTCTGTGGCCGGTCCATGGGTTCTCTCCAGCAGTCCCCTTGCTTTATCTCCTGACAGCATTTGACTGCCCTCTGTTGTATGAGCTCATGGTGTGTCACATTTGCAGTGGGGTTTGTGGAGTTGATGCTGAGGCAGGAAGGTTTGGAGACACTGGCGTGGTGAAGGTGGCCAGGCAGGGACTGGAGGTTGAGGTCAAGTTATCATTTCAGACCCACAGCCCAGTGAGGTTTGATCTGGAGGAACGTTCTGAGGTTCTCACTTCCTAGGCCGTTGGCCGTCCATTGGCTTTGGTCACTGTTGCTGAGTGAGTGGCCAGTGGGGAAAGCCCCACGAAGATGCACGAGCCAGCATCGGCAGCGAGCGGTACGGGAGGGCTCGGCTGCTCTGGGCCTGGGGAGCGCAGAAGCGAGGACAGCTGGTGGCTGACCTTCCCTGGTGCCACCAGACCCAGCCCTGCTTTACCTGCTTTGCAACTCTCAACTGGCCATCTGGGCCTCCCAACAGCACTGTGCGATGAGCCCCTTCCCGGTTTTAGAGCCACAGAGAATGTCGTGATTTATTCAGTGTCACATACCAGGGAAGGAGCAGTGCTGGGGTTTGACTTGAAAACCCATGCTGTTGACCACCCTGCCTCTCTGGCCCCTGCCCTCAGAGGGTGTGAGGAGGTTGGAAAGAAAGAACAGACTAGAAGGAAGCTCTGGGGCATAAGTCGGAAAGCACCCCCAAAAGCAGCAGCAGCTGTGCTGATAAGGGGGTCCCTGCTCTTATCTCTGGTTCTTTTGGCCTTTTACCTCTCCCCCACTGGTGGGAGAATGCCTCAGGGCCTTGACTGTGCCAGGTCCCAGGGGGCCCCTGCCTGGTGCCTCCTGCAGGCCTCTGTGCTGGGAGAGGGGCCTTCCTAGGAGCAGCCATGGACAAGAGAGGGAGGCACTGGAGCAAAGGGGCGGCTTGAGGAGCGCCCCTTCCAGAATGCCAGAGAGCAGGAGGCAGCAGGCTGCCTGGTTTCCATCTGGGAAGACACAGAGCCAATGTTCCCAGACCAGGGCGTGACCAGGCCTCTGGGAAGCTGCTCCTGGCCCCACTGACAGCGCCAGGAGCCCCACAGCCTCCTGCCCCTGCATGGAAGGCTCTCCCCTGAGTACCCAAAATGGGCTTGTGCCCCCTGACAAGTTTGGGTTTCTAACAACCGCGAGCTTGGCCTCTGTCCAGTGCAGGCCCGGATTTGTGGGCCCTTCAAAAAGCTTTGAGGAAAGAACTGACACTGGGCTTTTTTAGTCCTAATTTCTCCTTCCTTGTCTCCATTTCCTCCCTCCCTTAAAACGCAAGGGGCTGGTGTTCCTGTTTCAGGGACGGTGAAGTAGCAGGCCACTGGCAGAGCCTAGGGTCATTCTGCTGTCCCATCTCGAGCGAGAACCCTGAATGCCAGTTGGCCGGAGCCGGAGCCCCTTCTCCTAGGCAGGGAGGAGATGAGGGGACCTGCCAGGCCAGCCCAGCAAGGCTGAACCTGGAGGACCAGGGTTTGCAGCCCTCCCTGTGCACAGTGGGAGGAGGCTGCGGGGCACAGCTACCCCTGTGGTGGGGGCGAGGGGTGTCACAAATCAGCTGTCTGATCTCCTGCCCTTGGGGTGCCCCTGGTGTCCCCCAAGGACACACCCATTCCCTCAACCCCAGGTTACCCCTGGAGCCCAAATCGCCGCGCCTTCCTCCTCCTGGTGCCGCCACCCCACAGCCCTGCCAATCGCAACTCCCCAGAGCTGATTTTCTCTCGCCCCGCCCTGTGTAAAGCTCTTTGTGTGATTAAAGTAATTCCCACTAAAGTAATTCATTCTTTTCCAAATAACCCACAGGCTGGGTCCTTCCAGAGCACATTTGCATTTCAAGTGGAGCGTTTGTACAAGCTAATTAAGCATTAATTGGTAGAATGAGGGGCAATTATTTTGGGGGCGGTGGACTTTCCCAGGCCCTTCCCTCTGATCCTCTCTACCAGCGAGAGCCCACTTCCCCCCTCAGTGAGGGGCACCGCTGGGGCGCAGAAGGACGATCCTGCCTCAGGAGGAACGGGACAGAAGAGCTGTGCTTCCCGGATGTCTTGATTTCCTTCATCAATTGAAAACTTCATAGGGTGGGACCTAAAATTGTCGACTTTTTATTTTCACAAGGTTTGTTTCATTCATCTCCTAACACCATCGTTTCACAGCACCAAGAGGCAAAGGAGGAGGTCATCTCAGACCGTCTTCTAAGTGGAATAGATTCTGCTTTCTAAAAATGTACCCCATGGTTCTTAGTGTTTTGTTTTGCCAGACTGGTGAAAATCTCCTGGGGTGAGGGCCCTGGCATTGGGACCCATGGGCTGAGTGGGCCCTGAAGACCTGCCCCAACGCCAGAGTGTCCGTACGGCACCGCATGCTGCACTAGAGATGCATTTTCAAATGTTAATAATCTGTGGTAATGTTAATTTATCACAATTTCACATAACATTCTGTAATGGAAATGGCCCCAGGAGAGAGGATGGTGGAGGAGAAAATAAAAAACATGGGGAGAAAATGAGGAGATGGGGCAGGAAGAGCAACCACTCTCCCAAGCTGTGACCATCTTCCAGGATCCTGGGGAAGATTCTTGGGCTGCAGGAGGCAGTTTTATAGTCCTGTCCTAGAGAGAGAGAGGGAGTGTGTGTGTGCGCACAACAGAGGAACATGTGGGGGCAGCGCCTGACCTTTAAGTAAGTTCCCCCCACAAAGCCTCACCCCTTAAAGGGCTCCTCCATGGCCTGGCTTCATGGATAAGTGCTGTCTGCTGGCATCACCCCTGTGATGCCACTGTGCTTGACGCCCAAGCAAAAGACACAAAGCGAGAAAGGAAAATGTTTTGGAATGTGGGGAAGCTGTGGGAGATGCCAACCCTGGGGAAGCACGAGGCTCTGGCACTGTGAGGGAGGGACCTTGCTGTTTCCAGCCTGGCTTTGGTTCCTTCCAGGCTGCCCTGGCCTGGTTCCCAGGTCGCCTCAGCCTGAGCAGGAGGCTGTGCTCACGGGTCTTTCTTCCTGCCCTTCCAGGTGTGTGTGGCTGCTGTGGTGCCCTACGCCCCAGGTACAAAAGGCTGGTTGACAACATCTTCCCTGAGGATCCCGAGGTGGGTCGCATGTGTAGCTGGCATCATGCCTCTCACTGTCTCCAAGGCTCTGAGGACTGCTGCGGGGGAAGGCAGGCCTCCCAGGGCCACTTGCCACTGGGTCCACTCAGACAGACGTGGCCACAACCCCATCAGTGGTGAGAAGCTGTCGGCCTGAAGCCTGGGGAGACTTGGATCTCTCTGAAGTCAGGATCTGCAGAAGGCTCTGGAAGCCACGTTTTGGCATGCTTTGGGCCATTGCTGTACAACTAGACGTCTTTCTCACTCAGTCTCTCTGGGCGATAGTTCCTTGAGCTGCTAGCTCTCTTGATGGTACTATTTCCCTCTGTTTAGGGTGAGCACTTCCCTTCTTGGGTTTTGGCTCAGGAGTCCACATCTCCTCCGTGGCTTCCTCTGGTATCTGCCAGGTGTCTGGTGTGCATGCACAGGAGGCCTGGCTTCTTGGCTTCCCAGCTGCCACCCCACTGTCTGGCAGCATTACGAGTTGTGTGGTTTCAGAATTTTCAGGATCTGATGTACTTGACTGGCTCTCTGGGAATCAATGACCCCTTCTTGATGGGCAGCTGGAGAGTCACATTTCCAGCATCCTCTGGAGAATTCTCTAAGAGCTGCAGAGATGCCTTCTTCTTCCTGTTCATGTCTTGGTACTGGATATCCAGCATGTTTTAATTCTGAATCACTTTCAATGACAATCACTTTCAATGTCATCCATTCTTATACACACAGGTACCTATGTATGTATACACACACCTATACACACATACACATATATACATTCATGTATATATACACACATACATATGTACACCCCCATATACATACGTACATACATACATACATAGATTTATATCACTTACTGTTCTTATTTATAGCTAGATATAACTTTGGACTAAGTTGTGAGTTCCTAGAGGGAAGGAACTATGTTTTAATCACCTCTTTAGCCCTGAAACCCACATGTTGTCTGTCACATACATAATGGCACTCTGCTAAATGGTGATTAAGTTGAATTATTATTTACCTTTAGACTTGAACTCTTCTAACCATAGGGCAGCCACGGTGAGCGTGAACCATTTGTCTTTTACAGGATGGCCTGGTGAAGACCAACATGGAGAAGCTGACCTTCTATGCCCTCTCAGCTCCAGAAAAGCTAGATCGTATCGGCGCCTACCTTTCCGAGAGGCTCATCCGTGACGTGGGTCGTCATCGATATGGGTGAGTAGTATGGGAAAATGAGAAAGATATTTTCAGAATCTATATTGTATTTTTAGGGCAAAAACTAGTGTCCTTTTGTGGAAATGATAGTAGGCTGGGTTACTGAACAGACAGAGAAATGAGGACTGGGGCCTGGGCTGGGTTCCATGTGCTCTTCCAAAAGCAGGGTAAACTTTGATGCTATTGGCAAGCTTTGGGAAGAAGGGATGTTGGCTTCCTCAGAGCACCTCTTCTAGCCTGCATCTACCCCTGAGTCTCTGTCCAGAAGCCCTCACACACAGTCTGGGGCCTTAAAAAGTTAGTCTAGCCCAGAATGTGCCATTATTCTCATTAAACCAGTCTCAGCTCCTTCAACTTACTGTCTTAAAAAGCAAGGAGGAACCATCTACGTTGTAATGAGAAGGCAAGGTGAGGGACAATTTGTTCATTAAAATACAATTAAGTGAAATATTTATCAATCTTCTGGGAGAGAAGGACTTGCTATGTTTAGAAAAGAAAAGAAATCTTAAAGAAAATGACTGATCAACAGATTTAACTATTTAAAATTTAAATATTTTGATGTCAAAAAAGAAACCAACAAAATTTAAAAGACGAGTGACAAAAAGAAGTGTTTTAAAAAAATAAGACAAAATTCAAACTCACATCATAGTGGCATATGACAAATAGTGAGGGTGGCGTGGGGAAACTTAACCATTTGAGGCAAGGGCCCCAAATAACCAACTTATAGAAGAGGAGATAGAACTGGTTATAAACATGGGACAATATTCAACAAACTTGTAATCAAAGATGCAGATTGAAATACTAAGATACCATCATCATTTATCAAGTTAATAAGAAATTACATATAATTTCCAGTATTAACCAAGGGAAGGCAAAATGAGAGGCATTTTCATACTTTTCTGGCATGAGTGCAAATTGGTTGAACATTTCTAGAGAGTAATTTTGAAACATATGTCAAGAGCCTCAAAAACACTTATGCCCTTTGATCCAGTAAATTCCATCTCTATTCATCTATCCCAAAGAACCAATCTCTTTCCTTTTCTGGGGGGAGGGGGGTAAGGAAGATTGGCCCTGGGCCAACATCTGTTGCCAATCTTCCTCTTTTTGCTTGAGGAAGATTGCCACTGAGCTAATATCTGTGCCAACCTTCCTCTATTTTGTATGTGAGATGCCACTACAGCATGGCTTGATGAGTGGTGTATAGGTCTGTGCCCTGGATCCGAACCTGCGAACCCTGGGACACGGAAGTGGAGCATGCGAACTTAACCACTATGCCACCAGGCTGGCCCCCAAAGAATCAATCTTAAATATAACCTAGGTTTATACGCAGAGATTTTCATTATGATGTTTTTTATGATAATGAAAATGTGGAAATACCTAAATGTCCAACTAGAGAGTAGTTTAGTAAATTAGGGTGTTTATCACTTGGTAAAATATCATCTAGTCAATAAAAATGGTGTCTATAAACATGCTTTCCATATAATATGGAAAATGCCTTGAGTAAATGAAAAATAGAATACATAATTATGTACACAGTGTTTACAATCAAGTTAAAAATAAACAACAAATCTCAAAGCCTAGGAAATACAGTAAAAACAAATATGAGAAAATATTAAGAGTACTCATTTTGTGAGCAGTGTGGCTGGGGTTTTTGGTTTTGTTTTTGACGCATCTTTTTCATATGTTTCCTAAATATTCACTATTGAGCATGTGTTACTTCTACAACAAAAAAAGCGAACTGTGGGACATACTGTGTTTGCTGCCCAGTGCTCAGGCCACAGTTTGGAGAGAGGCTGGGTGTAAAGAGACTCTGAGACGCCCCTGGTGGCACTGCTCATGGGGCGCAAGGCGGGGTGGATGGAAGGCAGTGGTTCCTGAGTCCCGCTGCTTCTGTTCTCCACCAGCCTTTTATGTCCATCCTCTACGCTCCTCTGCTCCTGCTTTGTCTTAGGGCAGGCTCCAGATGATGGCAGGAGCCTTGGAAATTGCCTTCTGGCTCCCGATCTTTCCTGTTCTGGTCCTTCCAGACTAATACCGTTAGCTATGATCTTCAAAACACAGACCCGAAGCTACACTTTCCTGACTCCTTTGGAATACAAGCCAAGCCCCTCAGCTTGACTTCTAGGGTCTTCCGCAACCCGCCCCTAACTCACATTCCGCCCCCAGCCGTGCCCGCCACACCTGCCACACCTGCTCTAGACCCACTCCAGGCAGACTGGCTGAGCATCCCCCTCTGCCTTTCCGGGTCTCCCACCTCTGGGCCCTTGCGGTGCTTTCTCCCCTTGAACCCCTCCCTGGGCCCCCACCACTGCCCATCAGCCCTACCACCCTCGCCCCTTCCTCCTGGTGAGGAAGATGGAGTGAGAACTAAAGTGAAAACGTTTGCATTGTGCCGATAGCATGTAGAGGTCCACACCTCTACAGGAGCCATGTGCGAATCTTAAGCCGAGCGATCCCTGGTATAGAAGCAGGACCCAAAACAGTACATTTCAAGATCACTTTATATAATAAAATTAGGTTACACGCTCAATAAAAAGGGCACAAATATACTGTACATGCTGATTATGTAAATCGCCTTGACATTTTATAAAGTAGGCTCAAGCAAGTGGAAATGACTTTATCCTCGAGTGAACCTAAAACCAATACGTGGGCAATAACATTAAACATTTAATACTAATTCTGCCTGCTCTCTGGGCAGTGATGGTTCTCTCAGCAAAAATGCCCTGTAGCCAACAGAGTTGCTTAGAATCACTCCACTGCACTTCGAACTGCAATTCAGAATTGGTATCATTCTGTTGAAAATAGCCATTGCAGCATCTAAGCATCTAAACCCTCGAGGGCTCCCTGGGGCTCTAATCACAAACAGTGGGAAAAGAAAACTCTATTAGATCTGATCCCCAGTTCTCTCTCCTCGCCCTCCCCGTCTTTCTGTACCCAGCACCACACTCATCGTCATCTTCCTTCATCACTGATCACAGCTCTGGAAGAGCAAATTATGCACACACAGCTGAGGGGCCGTGCTGCCCTGTCATCATGCAGGTGTCTGTGTTTATGGTTTGACCATGTGGATATGAACCTTGGGTAATGCGCCCAGTGGCAGAACCACCCCCTCCTGCCCCACAGCCCCCTGCGGCACTGCCCCACTCCAGGTGTGTGTGAGCTCTGTGTTTATGTGTCTTTAGCATCGGGGTGATAACTGAATGTGGGCAGAGAGAGGATAAGGTGTGAATTTCAAGGTATTGTTCGGTGGTGTGGACTGTGATGGGCAGCGACATACAGAGCAGCAAAGGGTGAGAACTCCTCACGTTTTCCTCCTTCTTCTCTGTACTTCTCCTTTCCAGTTCAGCCTGACTGCTAGGACTCCCCTAGAAACGGCAGAGCAGGGCGGTAACGGCAGTGCTGGGTGAGACTCAGGCAGTCGACAATGCAGCGTGCAGGATGCTGTATTAGATGCTGTCAGCTTCCCCAGTGCCTGGAGCCCTGGAGGACAGAGATGCCCACGCCAAAGAGGGATGAGCAGCTCTCTGAGGAGCCGGGCCCCAGAGCTGACTTGGTGGGACTCCTAAGAGACATACATTCCCCAGAAGGACCCTGAACCTAGTTGGAGGACGAGGCTGACCCTTCCTGCAGAGATATCACAGATTCCTACTAGATGAGGAGGTTCATCCGTCCCTCCCTTGGTTGAGGTCACGCCCTCCTTTGGGGATCCTAAAACCCAGGAGGCTCTGTGCAGGAGTGGGGATGACCAGATACATCCAAAATGCCCAGAATAAGAGGTTCTTTGTCAAGGCCACTGCTCTTTTAGTGATCCCTGGGCAATGACTGGACCTGATGAAGCTGCCTCCTCTCTCCTGCCAGCTGGTCCTCATCCCTGACCCTGGATCTGCCTTTCCTCTCCAACTGAGTCTGGTTCCCACACTGGCATGCCCGCTTCTTCTTTCCCGGAGGCTCAGTGCCTGCCTGGCTCCTAGGCCACTTCTGACTGAGCACAAGGTGTTGAAGCAGAACCAGCTGCTAGTCTGGAATTCAGGGCGAGGTACTTCTTGCCTCACTCCTGAGCACCAGGCCGCCTCTACGTTTTCCTCAGCTGTTGTCACTCACCTTCTGCCTGGCCCCTCTCCCTGAGCTCCTGTTGTTATAACCTGCCGAGTGTCCTCTCCTGACCTCGGTTGCTGCCCATGAACCGCAGTCCATCCCAGATGCCTTGAGTCATGCCCTCCTCACCTGCTGGGAAGCCCCACTAGCACATCTGCAAGCTTGGTGGTCACCTGCTGCCGTCATCTGTAGTCTGCTCTTGCCTTCTCCCCTTGGACCGCTGTAGTGGGCTGGTCCTCACCAGCTCCTTTCTACCCCATCCTGCTCCAAGTACTCAGACCAGTTCAGTTTCCCAGTGTTACTACTTTGTACTCCTTCTCGAATGCCAAGCCCAGATAAGATCTCTGCTGAGACTAACCTGTCTGGCCCTAGTTCTGTTGAGTGGACATCACCTGAGAAGCCTGTGCTGCATCCTGTTGAGAGTATAGGCCTAACGGGTGGGACAGACCCAGCAAGGTTATGGTCAGATTGGACCAACACGCTGAGCACTGGACTAGGAGGGTCCAAGGTCCCATTGACTTCTGATCTTCTAAGATACTTTGGAAAGTTCAAGTTTGTAATTACAATCCTTCCATCCTTGGTATTGGGATCAAAGATGGGGAATGAAGAAGAGTGTCTTCAAAGAACTAGGCCTTAAACTTCTTTTACTTCTATACTTTTCAGTTTCACTTCTGCCATAATTTTCACTTTCTATCAAAATATCCACTTCTAGTCAGTAACCAGTTTTGTTTTTTTTTTTTCCAGCAAAAGATGGTTTTTCCTTATCAGGATATTCTGGGAATTTTTTTACAGGAAAAGGAAAAATAGCAATCTAAACTCTGGGGTTTGGGAAGCCTTCTAGTTTCTTCTCTTGCCAAACCCCACCCCACCCCTTCCTTTCCCTCATGTACACTCTGTGAACTAATGGTGAAATCCTCCGCACAGAAGGATTCTGGGATGGTTCATAGGAGAGAGGATTCGATGCTGCCTCCCCCCGCTTCCCTGCCACTGTGTTGGGTTTCCAGAACGTGTCTGGGTTTCTCTGCAGAGAAAGCCTGTCCCCTTTGCAAGGGCCCCGGCCCAGGCTGCTTCCTTGCCCTGCAGGATTCAGTCTGCTTCACTGGCCCACACCGTGGACCGAACCATGCCGGGCCTGGGTCTGCAAGGCATAGCAGCTTTCCTGGACTGTGACTCTGATGGCCTCTGAAGGGCTGTATGGAGCCAGGAACAGGCAGCGCCCTGGAGCAGGACAAAAGCTGGCTTCGGTGCACAGGAGCTCAAAGCCCCAGTGCTGCCTTTGTATTTAAAGGACATTTATAGATAAGAGCATGACCTGTTCCATTTGTGAATGTGCCCAGAGACAACTATTTAATAATATTAAATAATAATTTAATAATAATTGACTTGGTTCATATAGGTAAAAGAAATAAACATTTTACAAAAGTGGAAAGGAAAATTTCAAAGTAGAGAGGCTGTTTTCTTGTGGTTGCTCAGTATAGAAGTTAGCATGAGGTACCTAAGAAACGGTATCTAACGTCTTTTAAAAAAGAAAAAAGAACATTTAGAAGACACGTGACTGCTGTTACTTTATCTGTGTGGATTTGCCAAGCTGGCTTGTTTGCAAGGCAGTTTGGACGCGCAATGGCTGAAGCTGAGTGGCTGCCACAAGAAGTATTGTGGAACCTTGTGTTGCGGCCTTGCGGTTTCTCCAGATGTCATCCTGTAGTCATGCTTCTGTGCTTTCTTTTTATTTACCAAACTTTATTTTAAAAAAGGAGACAAAGCTAGCCAATCAAGAATTTTTAAATATCTGCTTAACATTCAAATAGGGATATGATTTGGGCTGAGACATAAAGAAGAACAAATCTTTTTTTTTTTTTTTGGTGAGGAAGATTAGCCCTGAGCTAACATCTGCACCAGTCTTCCTCTATTTTGTATGTGGGATGCCTCCAAAGCATGACTGATGAGTGGAGTAGGTCCACACCTGGGATCCGAACCACAAACCCAGGCCACCAAAGCAGAGCACGTGGAAATTTAACCACTCAGCCTTGGGGCCCGCCCAAGAAGTCTTTTAATTCATCCTTTATTGTATGTACGGCATATGAACCTGGCTGTAGAATTTCAGGCAGCTTTAACACGTTAAAAGCCCATGGTGACAGCTTCACTATGATCTTTAAGAGAGGTTGTTTGCTACTTGCTTTTGACTTAGAGGCATTAACGGGATTCCTTAGTGCCTTGTTAGGCTGGGGAGTTCTCCGCTCTCTGCCTCCCCTGCATTTTCTTTGTACTGGCAAGTACTTTCCTTTTCTGTGTGGTTTGGCTTTACGAGGAGAAGGATGGACACCCTGTGATGGGCACGTAGCCCTCACTCCAGGTCCACGAAGTCCTGCGATGGTCTCCCCTCTCGCAGGATAGAATCTCACCTCTTCTCTTTCCTATGAGGTCAGCCACTTGATTTGCTTTGGATTGCTGAGGATTCACTTTTATTTGTACCATCAGGTTTCTAAAGCACTCCTCAGCCTGATTATTAGATACCTGTGTTATTTAGGGTACGAAGAGACTCAAAAATACAGTGGCTCCAGCAATATGGCAAGGGTTTTGCTCTCTCTCTCATGTAACGCCAGACTGGGTGTGTGGGTGCTGCGCCATGAGGTCATCAGGGGACTTTCATCTCTGGGTCTCAATTGTTGCCACCTCTCAGCCAGCAGGAAGAGGGAAGGAGAGGACATGAAGGGCAAGCCTGTCTTTTAAGCAAGCGATGCTGACATTGCTCACCTCACGTCCGCCCATTTTAATGGCAACATTTTAGCCATGTGGTTTCACCGGAGCAGCACGAGAGGCTGGGAAACGTTCCTAGTGAGCAGCCACAAGCTCAGCTAGAATTCGAAATTACTTGGGAAAAGAGATTCCAGGGGAGGCATCTAGCATGATGCTCCAGGAACCTAACTCTGTAAAGAAAATTATAAAGATTTCAACTGGAATAATTTTGGACAAATTTGTAGCACTTCCTCATCAGAAGTTAAACGATAACCTTTTTCTATGGACGTCCACTTTGTTTTCTTTAGAAAACAAACGTTCCGTGAGTGGAGGGTGCACCTTTCGTGACGGACGCCTCAGCTGACCACGTGCTCTTTATGGCACATCTTGGCACGAATGTGGGGTCGAGTTGAGATGTGCACCCCTAATTCTCAGTCGGAATTTGATTCATGGCATTTTTCTTGGGATTTAAGAGAGGCATTGAAAAAGGCAATGACTGCCCGGATAATTGGGGGTTGTCCTGCGAAGGCTAGTTTGGGAAGGATTGGGTATTTTTAGCATGGAGAAGATAAGAACAAGAAAAACGAGATAGTTGTTGTCAAGTAGTTGAAGGGCAGGCAGGCAGACGGGTTAGCCTCCTTCTTTGCAGCTCCTAAAAGTACAATTGTGAATAAAGGATAAAGGTATTAGGGTTTAGCTTGAAATATAAAGAAATTTTTATTTAGTTGTCAAAAAATGGGATGGGCTGACTTAACCAGTAAACTATTAACCATTGGATATTGTGTATTCCTAGTTTCTGAAGGTATTCACTCAGGTTTTAGACTTTAGAAGAATTAAGTAGTTAGGGACATAGAGTTGACATGGAACACCTTCTTCATAAGGAGAAAAATAATTTTAATGTGTCCATCTTATCCTCCGTGAGGTACAAATGCTCCATAGGTAGGGTAAGTGCTGCCCAAAAATAGTAATATCATCCATCATATTGTTTGAGGATCACAGAACTTCTGAGATCTTCAAATATAAAACTTGCAAGTTTTATATTCTGTAACCTTTGCAGGTGGCTGGTCCTCAGGAGCATCTCAGATTCTTCATAAAATTTCTTCCTAAAGTTCTTCACTTCCTCCCCTCTAGAGCCATCGCTCTCCTTCTTTGGAACCCTTGTGGGACATCACACATGATTTTCTTGTAGCATTTCTTATTTCCCCTTTAGAGGAGATATCTGTGTATTTACCTCTTCCATCGGATGCTGGGTTCCTTAAATTGAAGCACTTCTTTATCCGTACACTCCCTGCACTGACTAGGACAGAGCTTTTCCTCAGTAGGTGCTCACAAACACTTCTTGACTTGGATTGAGTAGTTCTCTGATCTCACTGGATTTGGGTTCAGAATTTGCTCTGCTGGGCACCAATCCTTTCTGCTTGTATTTACACATGAAATGGTACACCTTATATGTCCTCATGTTCTTTGTGTGTAAAGTGAGAGGCTGGATGAATTGGTCCCTAGGCTGCCTTCCAGCTCTGATTCATTCTGATTCTCAGTGCTGGGCTGGAGTGGGCACTTGTTGGAACAGCTGTCCAGGCACTGGCAACCTGTGGAAGAGCCTCATTACCCTGATGCTGCCCAGTTGGTCATTGCACTGCCATCTAGATTGCCCCAGTCATGCAGTGAGGGTGGAATGAGCATGCGGCAGGTGATGGCAGTGGTGTTGCTTTCCCCAGGTACGTGTGCATTGCCATGGAGGCGCTGGACCAGCTGCTCATGGCCTGCCATTGCCAGAGCATCAACCTCTTTGTGGAGAGCTTCCTCAAGATGGTGGCCAAGCTGCTGGAGTCAGAGAAGCCCAACCTGCAGATCCTCGGCACCAACTCGGTAAGGAGCAGCCCAAGGGGCTCTGGAGGTAGAAGTGGGGAGGAGAGGGCATGGGACCTCTGGGTCAGTGTTGTTATGACCCATCCCTATTTGGTTTCTGACCCTAAGTACAACTCACTACTTTTCTTAGTGTCTTCTTTTGTGTGAATAAAAGGGTATTTAGTTTTTTAAATTTAAATAAATATATAACATATACTATAATTCATATAAATATATAACAAATAAAATAAATTTTAAAAATTGAATTCACCATATTAAAGCGTATGACTCAGTGCTTTCAGTTTATTCACAAGGTTGTGCAACCATTACCACTATCTACTCTATTTATCTTTAGACTGATAACCTTCAAACTTTTCTTAGAAATGGATTTTTTCCCTTAAGTAACTTTAAGTGGGGCCCCAATAGATAAAAAAATAGATGGAAGGGGAGGCATTCCTTTGAGAGCAGGGGTTGCCCGGCGCCCTCACAGCTCGGCCCCTGAGTCTATGGGGCATACTTTGAAAGCTGCCCAGGTTATACTTCTTTTAAAGATAGAATAAACTGATGTCCACAGGACAGAGGCATCAGATAAGTGGAAAGATCATAGGGAGATAAGAATTAGGGCTCTGGCTTAGTTTTGCCCTTTGCTAGCTGAGTAACCTCGAGCTGCTTATCTTTTATGGGGCTGTCTTTTCATTGATACGGTGAGCAGATTGAACTTGGTCCAAGCTCTGTAGTGCTGGTCTCAGTACAAGTGGCTGCTGTCGTGAGAGGTTATGGTTTGGGGAGAGAAGAGCTATCAGATGGTCAAGGACCCCCAGCTTCCTATGTATCTATATATACTTGAAAATCCTGGTTGCTTTCTTCGATTTCTTTCTTCAGTTTCTCTCTGCTAATCCCTCCCCTTCAGAGCCTGATTTCAGCTCTAGGTCTTCAAGGAGCTTGGTGTTCAAAGCCCTGATACACAGCTATTTTACAGATTTCACAAAAGAAAAGTTTAAGGTTTGCCCACTTACCATTCCTGGTCTGACTTTCCTGAATTTTTATTGCACGGTTTACAGCTACTTTCCTGTTCCATGTGAGTTCGTTTAATTGGAAGATAATCTTTCAACTTGACTTCAAGGCTACCAAAAGTAACACCGTATTCCCTTCTCTTTCCTCTCTCTATGAGCCAGCTGCCTTTGACAAATTACATATACAGTAGCTGAGGGTAAAATCTTTTGTGAGGTTGCCCTGGCAACAGCTTCAGATACTGTTTCACTTGTCCTGTTTAAGATAACTATAGTCTAGAAGAGAACATCTGAATGGAAAATAAACCAGTCATCGTGCATCCAGAGGGCGTCTCCCTGTGGGGGACACAAAGCAGGTGGCTGCCAGCTCTTGCTTTCCCCCATAGCAAATCCTGGCCCAGAGTAGGTGTTTCATTAGCTACAGCCTTGAAAATTTCAGGGCCCTGCAAATTCCTAGATTCCCCATCACAGTGAAATATTGCATCAGCAAGAGAGTGAGTCGACTAATAATTTCCGTACTGCAGACAGTGAAGATCATATAAGGACAGGCGATTGTCAGGAAGTTCGGTCAAATAATTGCCGTAGATTCCGAGTCCAGCTTCGGAAGCGGCCTTTGCTCGTGGTGCCCTTCCCCCAGAGGCCCTTTCCAGCTCTAAGCCTGGGATCTTGCTTGAGCTTCCCAAGAAGAGTGTTCTTTTGCTCCTCATCGTTTTAGAACCGCCAGTATGCCAGTGCTTGATGGAATCTTAGAGAGTCTAGCCTCTGCATTTCTACTGGTTTTTATGATTCGAGGCTTTGTGGGGGCAAAGGGGACCTGGGGGACGAGAAAGAAAAGGACTGTGTATGGAAGCTTACAACATTTCATTTGGATAAAGAGTTTTACTGCCAGGAAATTAAAAGAAAGACAAGGAAGTAGGGAAAAAGAGAAAAGGAAAAGAAGAAAACCATTGAGCTCATCCAACACCCTCATTTTGCTGGATTTCTCTGCCTGGAAGCAGAGGCCCAGAGAAGTCAAATAGCTCGTGTGTGCTTGCACAGCGATCCCCGGCTTTAGCCAGTGATGTCTTCAGCCCTCTACCATGTAGTCTCCCCTCACTGGGCCCCACCTAACGTGGGGTCCCCTCCCCAGAGCCAGCCACAGCTCCAGCCTCTCTGTGGCCAGGCTCACTCTGTCACTAAGTGGCCCATGGCCTTGTGGGTGAGAAGCTGAGAAAAACATTCACCCTGAGCCGGCTCTGCCTCCCTCGAGCTTTGCCCTCAGACCTGGTTTTGCTGCCTGAATCGGCTCAGAACAAATCTCCTCATTTTGCAGAGCGTCTCTCCAGAAACCCTACCCACTTCAGGTCCCACACCTGGCCAACGACAGAGTCTCCTGGAGAGCTTTAGAAACCTACAGATTCCCAGGTCTCAGCCAGACCCACTGATCAGCATCCCTGGAGGGGGCACCTGGGGGTCTATGTTTTCGTTTGCCTGTGACAGTAGCAGTAGGTTTGGGGACCACTGACACGCTGCAGTCTTAAACCTGTGCAGGATTCCTTCTCTTCTTCCTTCCTCCCTTCCTTCCTTCCTCTCTTGCTCCCTCCCTCCTTTCTTCTCTCTCTTTCTCTCTTTCCCTTCCTCCCTCTCTCCTTCCCTCTTCCTTTCTTTCCACATCCCTCATGGATATTCATCCAACTTGGGCTTGATCACCCCAAGGATGAAGCTGTGCTGAGAAATACAAATTTGCTAATACCACTCCTGCACATTACATGGAGTAAAGTATAACTTTAAAAATTTAGGTGACGCTTTCCAGCCCTTAATGAGAATATCTGAGCTTTGAATGACAACGAGGGACCAGGAAAGTCCGGAGAAGATGGGGAGCCAGGGCCAGCGAGGCTCGTTCAGGGCTGTGTTTCTGCACACCCGCCTTGTGGCTTGATGGTTCCAAGTGTGTGTCTCTGGGACAGTGCAGTGACCGTGTGTCCTAATCTTTTGAGGTCACTCACTAATGATATACAGAAAATATTAAATCTGAGAATGCCAAGGTCCTCTACATAAATAACGCAATATATTAGCATACTGTCAAAAGTAAAATATGAAGGGTTGTGGATTTAAAGTTTGCACTTTCAACTCTACCTTACAACATGTAGAAAAATTAACTAGAAATAGATCAAAGACCTAAATATATGAGCTACACTATAAAACTCTCAGAAAAAACTGTAAGGGTATATATCTTTATGATCTTGAATTTGGCAATGGATTCTTAGATAGAACATCAAAAACAAAAACAACAAAAGAAAAAATAGATAAATGGGACTTCATCAAAATTAAAAACTTTCATGCATCAGAGGACACTATCAAGAAAGTGAAAAGACAACACAAAGAATGGGAGAAAATATTTACAAATCATATATTGATAAGAGTCCAGTAACCAGAATATAAGAAAAACTCTTACAACTCAACAACAAAAAGACAACCTAATTTAAAAACGGGCAAAAGACTTGAATAGACATTTCTCCAAAGAAGATACACAAATGGCCAACGAGCACGTGAAAAGATGCTCAATGTCACTAATCATTAAGGAAATGCAAGTCAAAACCGCAACGAGATACCACTTCACACCCAGATAAGTGGGTGTAAAAAAATGGCTATTAAAAAAACCCCTATAAAATTGTAGGTGAGGATGTGTAGAAATTGCTGGTGGAAATGTAAAATGGTGTGGAAAACAGCCGAGTGATTCCTCAAAAAGTTAAACATATAGAATTACCATATGACTCAGCAGTTCTTCCTAGGTTTACACCCAAAAGAACTGGAAACAGGTATTTAAACAAATACTTGTACACAAGTGTTCATAGCAGCACTATTCATAATAGCCAAAAGGTGGAACAAACCAGAAGGCCACATATCGTATGATTCCATTTATATGAGCTGTTCAGAATACGTAAATCCACAGAGACAGAAAGCAGATTGTGTTTGGCAGAGGCTGGGGGAGAGAGGAATGGAAACTGACTGATTAATGGGTACAGCGTTTCCTTTTGGGGTGAGGAAAATGCTTTCGTTGCAAAACATTGTGAATGTATTAAATGCCACTGAATTGTGCACTTTAAAAGGGTTAATTCTGTGAATTTTAAAAAATGGCACTTTCGGCTGTGTGTGACCCAAAGTCAATGGCGTATAGCATTTGTGGGTTGATCACAGCACAACCTCAAGTCAAGCACACTGAGGTGGTGCGAAAGCGAGTCACGCCGCCACTCTGGGGAAGGGTGGCTTCCTCCAGCAGGTTCCAGCTCTTTCCTTCCTGCACAACAGGAAGGCTGTGACCGCCCAGAGCTCTGCCCATTCCTGCTGCTCTCTCGCGCCCCTCTACCTCCTTGAGATGTCACCTCCCTGATGCCTTCCCTTCTCTCAGGGTCAGCTCCCCCTGAGGTTTCCTTTCGTGGCCTCCCGCCTAGACCCCATGGGAACCATACTCTTTGTTCACCTGTCTTAGCCTCCCTGCCACACTCTGCCTTCTCCACCCGCGGTCCCAGCTCAGAGAACCACACGACATGGGGGTGGGGCCTCTGTAAATACATGCTTTACAATTTTATTGGGGCTTCCAGGACAGCCCCCCAGTTCATTCTTTGACCACCACCCTCTCTCATCCTCTCAGTGGTCACTGCAAACCTTCTGTTTTCTCAAGTCCCTTCCCAAATCTGCATCTTCAGTCTCAGGTGGCCTTGCTGCCTTCTGCCCACTGAGAAAATAGCGGCTGTCAGCTGGGGTTCCCTCAACTCCTGCCTCTCCTGAAGGTTCCCATCTCCTCGGGAACCCTCCTGCCTCCATCGTTTCTCTCTCCGTGTCTTCACCCTTTCCCTTTCTCTCGTTCCTTCTCAGTCTAAACAGAAGTTTAAGTTTCTTCTAGTATAAAAATGAAGTAAATAAACAAACAAGAAAAAAACGAAAAAAATTGCACTCTACATAACCACAAAATACCTTTAGCTCACCTGACAAAACTATCATTCCGATTTTCTTTAATATTTAGTCCAAATTCAAATTTCCCTAATAGTCCCCAAATTGTCTCTGAGAGCTATTTTTCAAATCAGGATTCAAAAAAGATCATGCATTTACTTTGTTTTCTGTGTTATCTCTTAGTCATTCCCAACGCCTCTCCCGCCCCGCTTTGTTTTTCATGACATTGACCTTTTGGAGACCAGGTCAGGGGCCTTGCAGAATGCCCCGCCTTCTGGATTTTGCTTATTTCCTTGGGTGTCATTTATTTTGCTTTCCTGTCTCCCACTTCCTGCAAACAGGAATTCGATCTGAAGGTCCGAGTGGATGCAGTTAAATACTTTTGGCCGTAATACCTCACGGGGGTGCTGGGTAGTGCGAGGAGCATCACGACAGGAGCACAAATGTCTGCTGTCTCATTTTGATGGATGCTAAGTGCCATCCCAGGTTAGGGTGGTGACCGCTGGCTCATGCCATTGTAAAAGCACCTTTTTGTTTTTGCAATTAGAAATCTGTGGAAACCATACAAATACCCACCCCCCACTCATCTTTCAGCTGATGTTTTTACCTTTGGTGGCATTTCTCCCTGAGATGGTGTCTTCTTCATACTCCCTTGACTTCCTGGCCCTGTCACCGTAGCTCTTTCCACGTGGCTCATCCTTCTTAGTTTCTGTGGTCGACTGAATAATGGTCCCCCAGGGATGTCCACATCCCAGTCCCTAGAACCTGTGAGTGTAACCTTATGTGACAAAAGGGACTTGGCAGATACGATCAAGTTAAGGATCTTGAGATGGGAAGGTTATCCTGGACTATCCAGGTGGGCCCGACGTAATCACAAGGATCCTCATAAGAGGGAGGCAGGAGGGTCAGAGTCAGACAGAAAGTGATGTCGTGATGGAAGCAGAGGGACAGAGAGAAAGAGATGTGACAATGCTATTCTGCTGGCCTTGAAAATGGAGGATGGGGGCCTTGAGCCAAAGGATGTAGGTGGCTTCTGGAAGCTAGAAAAGTCAAGGAAACAGATGCTGCCTTGGAGTCTGCAGAAGGAATGCAGCCCTGCAGACCCATTTTAGACTTCTAATCTGCAGAACTGTGAGATAATAAATTTGTGTTGTTTTAGGCCGCTAAATTGGGGTGATTTATGACAGCAGCAATAGGACACTGATACAGCTTCCTTCAGTGATTGTCTTCTTCCACGTGCCCCTGAAATAGCTGTGGTCTCCGGGGTTGGTGCTCCATCTTCTTCTCACTCTCTATGCTCCCCCTGGGCAATTTCATGAACTTTTGTGGTTTTAACTGTCGTCTATAGACTGAAAATGCTCCCCATCGCCAACCCCAGTGCAGAAATTAGCACTGCTGGAAACAGCAGACTAGAAGTGGGTTCCATGAAGGCAGATCAGGTCCGAGCTGCAAGGCCAGGGAACAGCTCAGGTCATGGGGTCAGCCCCAGCAGATGACGGGGAACTTAGAGCAGAGGCAGCCGGTGCTTCCCCAGCTCTGTGCTTCCTGAGTGCAGGCCGTAGGGGCCCGCACGTGGGGCTGCTGGGGGCCAGAGGGATCACCTTCTCGATGAGCAAGGAATGGGCGTTCCCAAGAGATCTTAATACCATGCCAGTTTTGCAAAGAATCTTGAAGGAGGGAAGACGTAATGTGGGTAGACAGGAGAGGATGCCCTAGGTTTGGGGAATTATGATGCTTTGGCTGGCAGTCAGGAGGTTTGCAGGACATCATCACATCACAGTGGGACTCTTTCTCCGGGTTTAGTGAAAACTGCTCCCAGGAGTCTCTGCCGACAAGAGCAGTTGGGAGAACGGGGCAGGGGCGTTAAACTCAAAACCATGTGGTTGACGAGATCTGCTTTCCGGCCAGGATTTGTCTTAGTGAAGCGAAAAACCAGCTCCCTTTCTCTTTATGTAAACACAGCAGAAAAGCCTGCCGTCCTAGACCCGTGAGAGAGTGGGGTTCTCTCTACGGCCAGCATCTTAAACTGTGGTTCTGTTGCGGATGCAGGAAGTTGTGCGGCTCAGAATGCCCGTCCACAGAAGGAAAAAGGCTCATTTCTGCTTGGAGAGGCTTGGCTGGTGCTGAAGTGAGGCCAAACAGCTCAGCTTCCATCTTCCAGCCCAGGGGAGAGCTGGTTTTGCAATGTCAATATTTGGAGCTTGCTTTCTCTTTATTGACCCAGGCCCTTAGTAACCCTCAGTTTTCACACAATTCTGGTTCCTTCGTGGCTGTAGCGGAGGGTTGGTGATCTGCTTCAGCAAGTTTGACACCCTTTGTTCTGTATAAAGAGCTGAAACTTTGATCTTGAAAGGGTAGCCCTAGCAGTGCCCGTGACCTTTGAAGTGTCACGTGTTCAGAATCTTCAGTTCGTTGCTATGGAGACCTTCCTCATCATTGCAATATCTTTGAAAAATAAAACAAAAAACCTCAACTTTATTATTTTACCATCCTGTGCATTAGGCAAGTAGCATTTTAATAAAAGCCATTTGTAAGGTATGAATTAGCAATGGTAGAGGTGAAGCAGGCAGGAATTTCCTGCTGTATCAGGCATTTAAAAAAACAGTGCCCAGTCACACAGGTAAATGGGCCCAGTGAGAACTCACGGAGTGTTGACAGCAAGCCGGAAATGCACTGGGGGAAAATGAGGTGGCAGCTTTTAACTGTGATGGGCTGGTCATGCCAAGCCTACGAGGCAGCTGCTCTTGTTAGCTCCATTTTACAGGTGGGGCAACTGAGGCACAGGGAGCTTCAGTAACCTGCCCCAGATCAGCCTCCTACTAGGTGGAGGAGCTGAGATTCAGAAATGCAGTCTGACTCCAGACTCCTTCCCATAATCATGACACTATACTGCCTCTTATCAGAGGGATGAAGGACTTACTCACTATTAAACCTTAGAGTCTCAACCCCACCTCAGCCAGGTTTCGGTACATTTCCTAGGTGGACTTCCACAGTGGGTGTGGTCCCTTGACCAGGGCTCCCATGAAGCATCCCAATTTGACCCTCTGAACCATGATGACCAAAATTTCCATTTTGGCTTCCTCTTGTCAGCTCCTGGATGACTCGGGAGCAGCTTGGGGTGAGCTCTCTAGCAGCTGCCTCCCCGGGACACTGCAGGCCAAGGCTCCCTAACCAGGTCATCTGGGCTGGTGTGTCTGTGCTCTCATACTTTTTGACTCTGGGGAGGGAAGCTTCTCCTATCAAGCTATCAGACCAAGGGTTCCCAAGGATGCTCGGAGATCCTGGTACCAAAAAGGTGCCTATTTTATTAGCTAGCCCTGGTGCCACCCATAATGTAATAAACAGGGCACATACCCTCTGTATGGGAGGTTGGGGACTGGCATTAAGTACAGTGTCATCACCAGACCCCATAACAGAGCAAAAATCCTGGCGAACATGGGAATGGAAGGGTTGATAGCCTGGTTCTCAAGGCTGCAGCCTCCTGGGCAGTCCTGGGCCCCAGAGATGGGTCCACGGCAGGTCACCCATCCAACCCTTGGTTCAGCTCCAAACCACTCCAGTTCAAAGGATGTGGTCTTTGACAGAGGTGGCCATCTATCCAGCCTTGACTGGCCTCTATTCCCAAGGACATGCTTTCCTATATTTTCCTAACATACTGCTTAAGCTTTCTCTCTCCCAGCCTGCCTTGGAACACTTCCATAGCTACTGGTCCAGCTTACCAGGAAAGGGACAAAGGACAGGGGGCTGCAGATCCCCTGCCCCAGACTCCAGGGTAGGAGATGGAGGGACTTTGCAGAATGCAGAGCCCTGGGCCCTCCCTCAGAGAGTCTGGTTCAACAGGCCTGGGGTGGCTCAGAAGTCTGCATTTTCAACAAGCTCCCCAGGTCATTCCCATGCACATTAAAATTTAAAAACCGCTAGTAGAAGGCCAAGGGCATCAGAGTATCATAATTCCCAAGTTTGGGGCCCGGCTCCACCTGTCACAAGCTGGCTGACCTGAAATAATTCACCGGCTCCCTTACAGCCTCAGTTTCCTCATCTTCACAATGGGAGTAAGAGAGGTCCTGCGAGACTCACTGGTTTGCCAAAAATTTCATCAGAGAATGGATGTTCTGATAGGCTGAAAAATGGCCCTCCCACACGACGTCCACATGCCAATCCCTGGGACCTGTGAGTGTCACCTTAGATGGAAACAGAGTCTCTGCAGATGTGATCAAGTTAAGGATTTTAAGGATTATGAGACGGGGAGATTATCCTGGATTATCTGGGTGGGCCCTAAGTGCAATCACAAGGGTCTTACAAGAGAGAGGCAGAGGGAGAAGACGATTGAAGATAGGCAGAGATTGGAGTCCCAGGAAACTAATATGATGTGTAAGCTCCAAGTGCCATAGAAATATTTAATGTTGTTATTACTTAGAATATAGGTGTTAACTGCTTATTTCGCAAATTGCTCCCATCCACACCTGGTGTTAAAGACGGGGTACTGGGCCTCGTGTGGCTGCTCCTGACACAAACTTCTGTGTCTATAAATAGCTTCTTCAAGGACACGTGCCTTTTGAATATTTTGAAGGCTTCCAACAGAACAAGGTATGAGTTAAACCAAAGCAGACAAGCTGCACTACCACCATCTTTGAAATTTGTCTTTCTGATCAAATGGGATGGGAAAGCACCTGAGTGGAGCCACAGACATGTGAAGAATAGAGCACTGTTTTTTAAGCGGTGTCTTGAACGTATTTGTACACTGCCCCACAAACACTTACTGCGGGATTGTGCGGTGCTAAATCCTGTAGGACCCATAAAAAGCTTAAGCCTCTTAGAAATAAGACCTTACTAATAGTAAGTCCTGATTTCACACAGTTCCTGTTATTCCAGGAGCTCAGGGAGCTTTTCTTGATTTTCTCTACTTTATTCATATTCCTGGGAGGCGACATATGCATTTTAAAGAGCAGAAAACAAGTGTTTGGCCATTTCTTCCCCGTCTTGCACTGATGGCTGCTGGAGATCCCGTTCTCACCCCTCCCTCCTGCGCCTCCGTGCTGTGCTCTGTCTCACTCCATTGGACTAAATGACATTCAGCCCCTGAGTGGTGCTTCAGAGGGCTTGGCCATCATCTTCCAATTCCCCTGCTCTCGGTCACTGTCCCCACTCCCACCCTCGGGCACCAGTTCATTGGAGGGTGGCTGTAACTTGTTTCCTTGTCTCTGCCCCGCCCCAGTGTCACATTTGAGCTGTGTTGTCTGCACAGTCCATGCTGCCCATCAAGGTTCCCCCTCTGTGATTGCCTGGCTGGGCCCGTGTTGGTGGCATGGAAAGGACAAGGGTCACTGCACCTGAACCTTGGCCAGGAGTGGATGGAGCAGACCATAAATGACCACAGTCACCGTGCTCACCCCAGTTCTGTTTTGAGCATTCTTCAGTGCCAGGCACTGTGCCGGCCACTCTGCATACCTCCCCTCATTTCACCCTGGCAACCACCCCATGGCATAGTTCCTACTGTCCCCATTTTACAGATGAGGAAACACTGGCTCAGAAGTTACACAACTTGTCCATAGTCACACAGATGACAAGAAGCAGAGCAAGGGGACGCGCGTCTGACTGTGGGCCCAGCAGATGTAGGGAAGGGCAGTCTGCTTCAATAGAAGCCTTATGTCCAAATTGAAATTTGGACAAAATTGAAATTGAAACTAAGTTCCCAGAGAAGAAAAGTACAGAAGAGCAAAAGTCCAGGGAGGCAGAGAATCACAGAAGAGAAGAATGAGGGAGTTTTCCGGTGAGGTTAGCAGCTGTGGCTGTCCCAGCTGGGAGAGATTCAGGAGAAACTGCTGGCCCAGCCTAGAAAAAGGCCACCACGGTTTTAGAAAGGGAACCCCATGTGTGTTCTGTACGTTACCTGCATTACCTCAGTGGCTGTCACGGAATTTTCAGTTTTTAAAAATTGATTGTAATGTTAATTCTAACCTTACAGCCAGGGGGGTCATAGTCGAAATATTTAGCAGCCTGAACAGCACAGGCAACGGCCAGTCAGAAGGGACACTGGGCGTGACGGAGCATGCAGGTCCTGCTGGTGGCTCCATGACACTATGAGGAAGAGGAAAGTCAAAGTCGAAAGTGAAGGGGAACTCGATGTCAGGTTTCCCAGAGATCAGGAATCGGTTCAGAGAAGCATCAGTGTTGGGAGAGGGGTTGGAGGGGAAGAGACGAGGCCAGGTTGGCTGTCATAGGTCCTGCCGTGTTTCTCAAGCGTGGGCCTCAGACCATCCCATGAGTTTCCTGGGACCTTGTTAAAAGGGAAATTCTGGGCCTCCTCCAAGCCTGACTCCGCATGTCCGGGGCTGGTGGCAGAAATCTGCGAGGTTACCAAGCCCCCTTGACTCTGCTGTATTGTAGCGTTTGGAAACCAGCACCCTTAATAAGCCCAAACTAAGGCCACCCCCACCCCCCACCCCACTTCCTCATCCTCTGCTTGTTCCTTGACAATACTGTGCCCCCCCCCACCCCCAAAGCAGCTCTCCTGGGTCGTTTGGCCTGAGGCGCTGGAGGAAGCAGGGAGCAGGGATAAAGCCAGGAGAAGGTTTTCAGGCACAGCTCCTGCTCAGAGGCCTGCAGGGGACGCCCAGAGGGTTGAGAGCTGGGTGACCCCTGCAGGACCCTGGGCCAGTATGTAACATTTGTGGGTCTCCGTGTCTTTCTCTGTACAATGAGAATAACAATCTCTGTCTAATTTAGAGTCATCTTAAGACATAAAAGAGATGATGTATGTAAAATGCTTAGAATAGTACCTGACATATGTAAGTTTCTAAACGTCCGCTGCTATTAGCGTGTAAACTCCAGAGCCAGCGAGCATGAAGTGTGGGCATCATTCTCCCGGCATACACAGGAGTCTGCCCAGTCGCTAAATGCTAGGGGCAAAGTCTTTGTTTGACTGTTTCTCCCTCTTGATTACTGGCCTCTTTTTTTTCAGTCTTATTTTAATTATTCTAAAATATGTGCACTCTTGCATGCACACAGGTGGTCTTCATCATATTTGAAGTAGACACAATGTAAATTAAAAAATTAAGAACCTTAGTGAATGAAGACTGGGCTGCTTATTTTACGCGTGGGAAAACCAAACATAAGAGAAGTTAAATGTCCCCCTCAAAGGTCACACCGCCAGTTATAGATAGATCTGCAGTTAGAACCCCTATCGCTGTGCGTCCCCTTCTAGCAGACGGACACCCTGACCACGCCTGGCTTTGCCGTGGGGACTGCAGCCTGGGGACATCCTGTCGGTGGTCAAGAGCAGCAGTGCATCCAAATTTAGCATCAGCCAAACTTCGCTTCTGCCTAAGTCTGTGTTCTAGCCTTTGGGGGCCTAGGAAGGTCATGTAGCCAAAGGCCGACTTTATCATTGTTTCTGGAACTCCTGAATCTGGGTCTAATCGATGATCTTGTGATCACGTGGATTACCACTATGCCTCTTCTGCACAACCACATCAACAATGCAAGCAACGCTGTTTGAATTTATTGCCACTAACAGAATATCCGCTTCCAAGTATACGTACGCATGTCAGACGTAACTTGGAAGGAAAGATCTCTTTATCTGCTTTGCGTGTTGAGATCCTATCAGTGAGCAGAAAATAAATGTATATTTATTATTGCAAGAACAAAACACTATAATAATTAATGATGTTTGTGGAAGTTGCTAATTTTCATTCAGAAAAAGTTATTAACAATTTTTAATTAAATAGGGAAACAGATTGACAATTGATACTGAATATTATGAGTGTGCACTAACTAGATAATTTTAGGAATAACAGTCTATCCTTTTTGAGCCAACCAACGTTTATAAAAATTAAATAATAATACAAGGAGAATAGTGGAGAATAGATTTTATATTAAGTCTAATCTTTTTAGAGCTGTTTGTGGTACTAAATTTATAACATTAAACAAAATAACCTATAAGAATTATATTTCTCTTTTAGTAATTTAACTCCACTTAGTCTGTGATTCTTGCTTCTCTGTGGGACTTAGTTGAAATTAAGTCCTAATTAGAATTGCAAATATGCGGAATGGTGATGGCAGAAGGAATCCAGCAGCTGAGAATGCCATGTAAGACTTCCTGAACTGAAATGGCGAACTTTAAAAATTTACTCAAATTTTTAACAATAAAATGGGCTTACATTTTTAATCAAATTTCAGATTTGTTCTGGTTCCCCAGAAGGCATTCTAGGGTGGTGCTCTATGCTCTGACGTTGGCTTTCGCTCAGTTTCACTGTTCTCCTAACAGCCTGTCAGCCTGTGTGTGTTTGGTGCAGCCCTGGACGTAAAAGGGAGCAGCAGCTTCAATGAATCCCCTTCATTTTCTCGTCCCTTCCGTCCTCTGCTCACCCAGCAGGGAGGGGCTGAGAAGGGCCATGGGGTCCGGTCTTGTGTGGACGGGAAAGGTGAGCAGGATTGGAAATCACATCTCCCGAGTGTGCTCTGGGAGGCAAACCAGAGCCGGGCCCTGGGAGGCGTGGTTCCCAGGATGTGTCTGTCCCAGGGCTTTGCTAGAGCAGGGGATCTGGGGACACCAAGTCCCAGCGCCCAAAGGTGAGGAGCACAGCGAGTCACCTCTCAGGTGCATTTCTCTCTCTCCTTCCGGATAGTTTGTGAAGTTTGCCAACATCGAGGAGGACACCCCTTCCTACCATCGCAGCTATGACTTCTTTGTGTCCCGCTTCAGTGAAATGTGCCACTGCAGCCATGATGACTTGGAAATCAAGACGAAGTGAGTACAGGGGAAGCTGAGGGGTGCACAGCAAATGACAGAGGCGTTGGTGGGTCTTAGGGAGCTCCCGGCCTGGGCTGCATGTCTGAGTCCATTGGCGTTTACCTCTGTTTGATGATGCTGGGAGGAAAGAGCACCTGGTGGGACTTAGGAGGGCAAGCAGGCAGAGCTGGGCTCCCCACACGTGCTTTCTAAAGGAACAGCCTCTGAGGGCAGAAAACAGGGCAAGATGTAAGGGAATGGTCCTGTGAGCCCAATTTGAAAGCCACACACGCACACACCCATGCTGTCTTTTGTTCAGAAGTGCGTGCATTTATACGCCCCCAAAACACACCTACTCACTGTTATCCATCAAAATATATACCCAATAAAAAGCCAAAGGCTTCACATTATAGGCTGATCCCTGCTGCCCTCCTGACTTCATCTCCTCCACTTTTCCCTCACTCAGTCCCCTCCAGCCACGCAGGCCTCCTTGCTGCCCCACAAACACACCAAGGTCATTCCTGCCACAGGGCTTTTGCACAGTCTGTTCCTGTGCCTGGAATGCTTCCTCCATGGATCTGCATAGCTCACTCCTTCACCTCCTCTAAGCCTTTGCTCAAATGGCCCCTTGACAGCAACTCCTTCCCCGAACGTCCCTCTTCCCTCTCCATGCTCTGTTGTTTTTTCCCCATAACACACATCCCCTTCAAACACGTTCATAATTTACCTACTATGTTTCTATACCTTGTCGTCTCTCCCCACTAGAATGTAAGCTCTGTGAGAGCAGCAATCATCGTCTTGTCCACTGATGCTAAATGGAGCTAAAACAGTGCCTGGAGAGAGGAGGCACTCAATAAATATTTGTTGAGTGAATGAATGAACACTTTCAGATAAACATCTTGAATTACAGAATACACTTCTACCCACATACTCAAACTTATAAAAATACTTAGCTCACAGAAATACACTCATCGATATAGAAATAAAACTCCTCAAATAAAATCACAAAGAAATGTACAGAAACCTGTGCAGATAAAGCCCAACACACAGCGCCAGCCTGACGAAGCAGTAGGTGGTGAGGAGGCATAAGCAGGTGTTTGTGCCCAGCATTGTCCTTGGAACAATAAGGTGCAAAAGGATGAGAAGTCGGTCCCTGCCTGCAGAGTGTGTTCTCAGCATGGGGAAGCCATATGAAACCAGGGACTGTGTTCAAAGGGAAAAGAAGGATGGAGGGAGACAGGAGGAGGGCTAGGCTGTCCATACCAACCAAAGCTGCGGGAGGAGTCGGGGAAGGAAGCGGCTGGGGGCCCACCGTTGACCAGTTCTCCATCGGTTTGTTCCGGAACTCAGCTGATAGCTCCCTCGTTCATCATATCAGCACCTCAGAGGGGCCTGAAGTGCCATGTTTGTGCAACAGCAGAGTCAAAGACGGCTGTGTGCCCCCAGCAGCTTGCTCACCAGAGCTGATGGTCTGGGTTAGATGAACAGAAAGTGATCCCTCCATCCCCCAGGTTGCCGGTTCCCAAAGCTCCCCAGCCTGTGGAATGACTCCGGGCAGGTCCTCGAGTGACTGGTTGAGAGCGTCTCAGCCTCCCCAGTCACCCATCCCCTGAACCAGTCATGGGCTCCCTGGGGCTGTGTTGCCCCAGCGCCTCTGATGAGGGCAGTGGGGGCCACAGGAGGCAGGAGCCCCTTGTCCTCTCTCAGCACTGGCTGCCACAGGAGCCACCTCACTCCAAAATGGCTGAGAGACAAGGGGCTGGAGCAGTTGGGGCCCATCCACAAGCAGGCGTTGGGGGGGGGTGGCAGGTCTGTAACCAGGTGTGGCTGTACCAGGAGCTGACCACTCAGGCAGTGCCAAGCCTTCAGGAGGGGGAACGGAGGGGACACTCCTCGTGCCACTACACACACACTCACACACACACCAAATCACACATGCACAGTGACACACAACCACACACACACACACAATCCACAGTGGGAGGCGGAGCAGGCGCAGAAGCAACACGGTCAGGACTGCCTTCTGACGGCGCTGGGCATGCACTGAACACCTGGAGGAGGGTTGCTGAGGTTGCTCAACGGGGCAGTGCCATCAGCACCCACAGACGGGCACCTGCATCCATGACTGGAGGGCCTGCCGGGGTGAGAGGAGTGTGCCTCAGTCAGCCTTCCTCTTGTCGTCTCTCTCTTCCAGAACCTCCCTGCACCCCTTTGCCCTGAGGTCTCCCCATTGTTTATTCGCAGCCTTTGCAGAGCCCAGAGCTGCTTTCCAAGAACTACCCTTGGGTCTTATAAATAGGGGTGCGTGTGTGTTTGTGTGCATGTGCACGTAGTCCCTTGGGGTTCAGAGAATTCCCAGGTTGCTTGCACGTGGGTGGGCCTCCCCTGAGCCCATTAGAAGGAGCAGTTAGAGGAGCAGGCCTCTCCCCAGGTCTGATCTTTCAGAATTTACTCTGAAAGCGTCAGTCAGCCTGGAATGAAGTGTGTACGTATGTGGAAGGTAGTCTGGGGAGATGGAAGGAATGAAGAACACAATTCACAGTCACGCATGAGGACGCCCTGGGTAGAAAATTTCCCATCCCCGGGCCTGGTTTCTTGCCAGCCAGACTCCCTTGGGTGGGACACACGAGTCCAGCATGTTTGGGATATATTTCTGTTGTGCATTAGGGAGGGCCTTTCAACCCAGAGCCAAGAATAGTGACTGGAACAGTATTCCAGTTACTTCGTGCTCAAGTCTGGACAGCCTCTGGCTCAGGGTCTTGACTAGGGGTCAAGATCAAAGCAGCTGAGTGTCTCCCCAGGGGAATCCTTGCCCATGGTCCTGGCCCGGACGGGTCGTGAGCCAGCATATCCTGGTGCTATTAGGCATCTCCTGCCTCCCAGTTACGGTCACCAGGTAAGGCCCAGGGTTACCCTGGTAACTGCACTTCAAACTGAAGCTGAAAATACGAATGGCAACTAAATATTTAGAAAGACTGCTCAACTCCAACAGTCATCAAAAGGACATGAACTGAAATAGCTGGAAGATGTGAGGATCCTTCTGAGCTAAGAAATTAGAGCAGATGTTTAAAATGAGGTCCCCAGTGCTGAGGAGGAACGCTGAGAATGGCATTCTCCGGCAGCCTGCGCGTTGGGGGCGGGGAGAGTAATTTGGCGATATTGGGAGCCTTTCATTTCTTACCTCCTGATTCAGTAATTCCACTCATGGAATGACTTGAAATATAGTAAAATATTTTATACAGTGATGTCCATCGTAGCATTATTATAGTAGCAAAAAATTTAGAAACAACTTAAATGACCAATAGGGGACTAGTTTAGAAAGTCATGACAGTACCTCAGACGTGTTTATGAAGAGTTAATGATATAGGAAAATGCTCATGATAGGATGTTATGGGGGAGAAAACAAAATAAATTATATATGCAATACGTTCTTAATTCTGTTACCTATTATGCACAGAAGAAAAGAAAGACACCAAAATGCCAGTAACAGTTATCTTTGATGATGGTAGGGCTAAATCTTCTTCATACTTTTCTGTAATTAGCATGTATTACTTTATAACCAGAAAAAAAGTTTGATTAAAAACAGAAAAAACGACATTCAGGTTGAAATAGACGTCCGGTAAAGAGGCCCCCTCCCGCAGGGACCCTGGGTCAGTGCAGTAGGGACTCACGAGGTGTGAAAGGATGCCCTCTGTGCTGTCACTCAATTCCCCCTCTGGTTTCTCAGCCAGCTTAGCTGCAGCCAAAACCCCTTTGTGCCCGGAGAGCCTGGCCGCTCTGTGCCTCTCCTTCCAGATCCCCTCTTTCTGTAAATTGCTCATAGCCCTGGATTCTGCCTCATCAGTTCTTGGCAGCGTTTTGAGCTTTTATATCTTGGGCTCAAGCTGGAACAAACCCAGCTGGGCACTAAAGAGGAGAAGCCTGGAGCAACTGGCACGCTAAGGATGAAGCCCAGGTGGTAGCGGGGCAAGGGCCATCTGGGGCCAGAAGACACAGCTTCCTGTGCTCACATCCACCCGCACACGAAGCCAGCCAGCCTGGAGGCCAGATCACAAGAAGAGCAGACGGTGGACTCCATTCTGCCTTTTGATAGACAGACGCATCCCTAACCCCCACACTGTGCTCCTCTCCTTGCCACAGATGCTGGACTTCTCAGGCCCTGAGGATGTCATGGCCCCGTTTCAACCTTTTCCTTACAGAATCCGAATGTCGGGCATCAAAGGTCTGCAAGGGGTGGTGAGGAAGACAGTGAATGACGAATTGCAGGCCAATATCTGGGACCCACAGCACATGGACAAGATCGTGCCATCGCTGCTTTTCAATCTGCAGCACGTGGAGGAGGCGGAGAGGTAAGCAGGCGAGGGTGGGTGCTTGGACAGCAGACATGGGCAGCCCTCCCAGGCTGCCTTCCCCCGCTGCTTGGGAATCACATGGCTTGGGCTGCTTGGTAAAACCCAGCTACAAGGCCAGAGATCTTGGCTTTTGTGGCCTGTTCTGCAGTGAGTCCAAGGCTGGCTCCCTAGGAGCCTTGGGTCTGGACTTCTGCCAGCCCGCTGTGTCCCTGAAGGTCTGCATTCTTGAAGGAAGGGCAGTAACCATGCTGGGCTCCCTGGGGGTAGGTGTGCGTGCTGGTAAGAACACAGAGAACCAAGGGTCGGGTTACCTCTGTCTCTTTGGAAACAGCAGGCCAAGGCGGTTTTAAAATGCCTTTCATGGCTCCAATTACTGAGGTCTTTTCCCTCCTCGACCTTGCTTCCTCCCTCACTTCCTAATGGTATTTCAGGCCCTTAAAACATGCCTGCTGGACCAGCAGTCACTTGACACAAGTTGCAGATATTGGGTTTTAATCTGGGAGCCACCAGATGTGGGATGCTGCCCCTCGCTCTCCTCCTCTGTGAAATGGACTGGAGGGAATGTTGCTGCCCACCTCGGGTGGGCACCACACTGCTTGAACATACTGGCTTCCCCACTTTCTGTCAGTGGAACCTGTGCTGCTGGAGATGGGGGGGTAAGTGTGCCCTCTGGTGGCCGATCCTGGAATAGCACCTCCCTGACTAGCTCAGGCAGTGGTCTATGGTGGTTTCAGGGCTGGGAGTCCTGGGCTCCTTCTGCTGTCCAGATCTGGGCCCACTCCCTTGACTCAGGTACCACTGAGTCACACCTGAGCCAACCACCGTGCCTCTCCTTTCTCTCTATTTTTCCTCTCTCTCCTTCTTTCTCTCACTTTCGTTTGCTTTCTCCTACTCTGTCTGCCTCCCTCTCTTCATATCCAAAGACTTGGGGGCACGGAGACACTCATGGTCTGTCCCTCACCAGGCCCAAGGGTATCTGCCCCTCCCACAGAGGCACATCAGGCCTATCCTTAAGGATTTCCAGACAAAGAACTTTATCCCTTCTCCCAGTCTTCCTCCACTCTGGGCTTCTTCACAGGGATGTCTCCCCTGTGACCCAGGCAGCCTCTCTCAAATTCCTGCTTGTCCTACTCTCACCGTTTGCATGATGAGGCGCAGAAACCCAGGCGTTCACAAAGCCTGCCTCCCAGCTTTGCATTCTGTCCTTCACCACGTGGCTGTGTGTTTCCACAGCCGCTCTCCCTCGCCCCTCCAAGCACCAGAGAAGGAAAAGGAGAACCCGGCAGAGCTGGCCGAGAGATGCCTTCGGGAACTACTGGGCCGGGCTGCCTTTGGCAACATCAAAAACGCCATCAAGCCTGTTCTCATGTGAGTACTCTCCCCCACCCCCACACCCCCCAGCCTTCAGCTTTGAAGTGTTTCAAATCCCGGCATCTCCTTGCTGGCTTGGGAGAAGGGAAGGAGGTGTTACGGTTGTGGGGCTGTGGCCAAGTCAGTCCCTTCTCTGTGCCTGTGTTCCCTGAATTGTGACAGCAAAAGCTGCCACACACGGCCAAGTGCAGTTTTCAGGAGAGCAGTTGGTAGGAGGGCCCCCGAAGCTGATGGAAGGTGCCCGATGCATTTCTGAGTCCACACTACAGAGCCCTGTTCCTTGACCTCCCTCCAACTCAGGGGCTGGGACTGCCCTGGAGTCCCTGGTGCCTCTCTTCTCTCAGCTGCACCTGTAAGCCCTGCCTGCCTTGCCTGGGAGCCATGCGAGGGGCTGAGTCTCTCGGGAGGTGTCACTCTGCCACCGAGCCCTCCTCCCTAACGCCACTTTGCATTTCACAGCCATTCCCCCATACTCTCTCCCTCGCAGCCATCTGGATAACCATTCTCTCTGGGAGCCCAAGGTGTTCGCCATCCGCTGCTTTAAGATCATCATGTACTCCATTCAGGTACAGTGGCTGCCCTGCTCCACCTGTCCCCTGGCCAAGGGCACTTCTGAGAGCAGGCCAGGGCACTTACGGAGAAAGCCAGCTGTCTTCTGTGACTTCTCCGAAGCCCCTAGTTATCTAAACCAGTGCTGCTTAACCTGGCTGTGGAGAAGGACCAGTTTAGTTTTATTTCTAATACGTCACACACCAATACTTTATAAAACACAATTAAAAAGAACCCCTAGATAAAGCAAATGAAAAATCCATGCAAAATACAAGCCACAGACCACGCTTGGCTGCCACGGCATTGTCAAATTGCTTACTTAAACCTTTACTCTCAATTTCTGTACTTACCTCAATGTAAACGGCATCAGACAGATCTTAAACTGGTCCTATACCCTGGGTCACACTTTGAACAGCACTTGCCTCAGCCATGTGGTTTCTCCTGGCCCTTACTGTAAGACCTGGAACCTGGGAAAAAATGAAAAGGAAGACAATACTTTAAAATTGACTTTTAACCAATTTGAAGTGAAAGGGCCCGGGAAAAGGTGGAAATCAAGGTCTCCATTGGGATTTGGTTCTACTCCTTGTTGGACCAAGGTTGGGGGTGGGGCTTAGGAAAAGGAACCAGGGTATCTGGGCCCCACCTCCAGTGCGCACTGACCTTGGACCTCACTTTTGTCCCCACCGGCCTTGGGGTCCCAGTCGAGGGCTGCCCTAGCTCCGAGGCCATGTGGGGGTTGCTGTTTGGGGACCAGCACCTCTTCCTCCCCCCAGCCGCAGCACTCCCACCTGGTTATCCAGCAGCTCCTGAGCCACCTGGATGCCAACAGCCGCAGCGCAGCCACGGTGCGGGCAGGCATCGTGGAGGTCCTGTCGGAAGCTGCAGTCATCGCTGCCACTGGCTCCGTCGGTGAGGGGGGCCCTGTGGGAAGGAGTGGGAGCTGGGAACCCCACCAAGGACAAAGAACTGCCCTTAGCGGGAGGCTGCCTGCCCTTCCAGAAAAGGACAAGGCACTGTAGGGAGGTCTCAGACCCCGTTTTCCTCGGGAGGAGACATCAGTGGGGGAAGGTGGGGGCAGAGGAAGCCTCAGGCTGGGAGTGGGCCCGGGCTTGCGCGGTGAGGCAGGGCAGGGGGGAAGGAGCGAGGGGGCCAGCCCTGGATTTCGGGTCTCCCTCCTTGCTGCGCTCAGGGCCCACGGTACTGGAGATGTTCAACACTCTGCTGAGGCAGCTGCGGCTCAGCATCGACTACGCGCTGACCGGGAGCTACGACGGAGCCATCAGCCTGGGCACCAAGATCATCAAGGAGCACGAAGAGCGCATGTTCCAGGAGGCAGTCATCAAGACCATAGGTGGGCCCGGGGAGGGGCGGGGCCCGGGGAGGGGCGGGGCCCGGGGAGGGGCGGGGCCCGGGGGGGGGCGGGGCCCGGGGGGGGGGGGGGCCCGGGGAGGGGCGGGGCCCACGAGGACGTCAGTCCAGGGCATTGTAGGATTGTCGTTCACTCCTATCATGTTATTCACTGACGTTGGGGAAAATGGAGTCAGTCCACGGTGCGCACCGCTCACAGACTGGCCTGGGTCGGGCCTGGGTGAGAGCCCAGAACAATCTACGTGGGTTCCTCAGCCTGAGACTTCAGATCAAAGGCTAAGAGAGGCAAACTGTTCCTGCACCCCAGTGATGCTTCAACGTTTGAGCGGCTGGAGGGGAGGTGGGGAGTGAGGAAGAGAAAAGGAAGGAGAAAGGGAGACAGCTGTGGAGAATATGTATATGCACACGGACGTGGAGGAGAACTAAGAGCCATCTCATAAGCATGTTGGGGCTCATCACCTTCAGAGCCTTCCTGCCCTAACCGTTGGAACTTCCCCTCAGCTCCGAGAAGGAGGCAGGGCAGGAACCAGCCCCAGTTCATAGATGAAACCACGGAGGTTCACGGAAGTGGCTCACATGAGCAGAGCAGCCCGTCAAAGAGCCTAGATGGGCACAGGGGCCGCTGCCCTCATCCCAGGGCCCAGAGTTCTCCATCCGGAGACCTAACCACAGCCTCTAGAGTGGCAAGTGAGGGAACTGGAGCCTGGAGCGCCCCCTGGTTTCCTCCCTCCGCGTCTTGTCTCCCTAGGGAAGCAGCCTGCACTCTCCGCTGTAGTTTGCTCAGCTGAAGGGCTGAGCTGGGAGAGCCCCGCAGCCCTTGGCCTCACCTGAGCCCTCCCTCTCCGCTGTCTTTCCCCCGCCGCAGGCTCGTTTGCCAGCACGTTGCCCACTTATCAGCGCTCTGAGGTGATCCTCTTCATCATGAGCAAGGTCCCACTGCCTTCCCTGCATCACCCCATGGAGACGGGGAGGACCGGGTGAGTGCACCATGCCCTCCGCCCCTCTTCTCTCCCAGTGTAGATTCCACCCCGGCTTCCCTTCCCCATGTTTTTCGGCTCTCCCCTTTCTCCTCATTAACTGTCCTGGTTCTGCCCTCACTTCTTGTTTTCTAGTCTCAAATCCCTCAGCAGCCTTCAGTGGGGCCCTTGGATCCCACAGCAGTTCCTCTGGCTGTCCCACCAATAACTCCCTCCCGCTGTGGGGGAGCCATTAATTCCCTGCTCTGCTTCCGGGCTTTGGAAGTCTCTGTCCTGGGTACCCCAGTAAGATGAGCCTGGTGGAGAATCTAACCACGAGGGAGAACTGGGCAGGCAAGTGCAGCATCTCCACCCCTATCACCACCCTGGTGAGTGTTTGTGTCTCTGGTCTACAGGGAGAATAGGAACCGGCTGACCCAGATTATGCTGCTGAAATCGCTCCTTCAGGTGAGCCTCTCCTGTCCCCATTCCTGCTCTGCCTCTGCAAGAGGCAGCTCCTTCCAAGGCACCAAGAGAAGACTGCCACATACAGTCACGCAGGTTGCACACTGCACAACTATGCCCAGCCAAAGGGGTGAGGAGGGGCCTGAAAGCCAGCCTGTGTTCCACTCACGAGTCAGGCCGGGCACCTGCAGAGTGGGGTCATCCAGAGCAGGCAGGGCACCTGTTTCTAATTTCCACACAGGTTTCTTATCAGCTACTGATAGCCTTGTCACTCAAGCATCAGCTCTGTATTGAGATGGAGTCTATTGGTTCCTGCCCTTTCCCCTCCAAGGGTCTCCCCAGGTCCTTCCCCTGCTGTTTCCACCTTGGCACTTGTGCCCACCTCAGTCCCCCAGCCACCACCTTTCCCTTCATCAGTGTTTTACATTCCTCTTCTTTACATCTTCTCAGCCATCCCTGGAGCCTAGATTCATTGTTCTCAAATGCCATTCCCATGACCAACTGTTAAAATACCTGGATTCCCTAGAGACTTTGAGCTGTCAGTCTGAGCGGGGTCCTGGAACTGTATTTGTAACAAGCTCCCCAGGTATTCTTATGCCTAAACGCTGGACATCTCACAACTGAATTATTCTCATAGTCGCTCTTGTCTCCATCTCTCCTCACCTCTCATAAATACAACCCCAGGAAGAATTTTCTAGAAATGCTGTTCCCCACATGTTGCTCCTCATTAAAGAGTAGGTCTTAGTTTCCAATTTACATCCATCCAGATTTCAAATTTCTCAGAATGAAGTTGAAAAGTCCCCAATCCCCTTGCCCTCCCTAGACCCCCCCACCTCAGCCCTCAGCCCCTGTCTCTGTTCTAGCCATGCCAGTCTGCACAGGCCCCTACTCCCACTCATGCCTTCCTTTCCCTCTGCCCAGCCCACGCCTTTCATGTCTCTATTTTTATAAAGACTTTTGGTGATGACACTGCCCCCTTCCGGTTACCTCCTTGGTCTATGGACTCCTGCCATTTCTTCGCTGAGTTTATCCTCATTAATTTGTATGCAGCCTCTTATCAAGGTGACAGTTTGGAACACCCTCAGATACATCCCCCTTTAGTGAACACTGATATTTACTATTGATGCCACCAGGCTTTGCTGGATCCTCAAGGGCCTGCTGAATCATCAAAGGCATTGTTTTGCAATGTAGACTCAATAGTAAATATGTTTTGCTGCTTTTGACTGCTTTGCCCACATCATGTGTGATGTGTCTATTTATGACTACTTTAATCAGAAGTCCCCCATTGTGGCCGTGCCAGAAGAGATGTAACCAAATGCTGTGTGTGCTCTTGGGTTGTTGCCATGTGTGTGGTTCTGATTCCTCAGCCCAGCTGTAAGTGCGTCCACTGTTCCTCATTTCTTAGTGACTGTCCATACTCTTAGGGAAGCATTGTGTTCGCGGTGAGTGTTCATCGGTTGTGCCTTAACGGGTTACCTGATGCCCAACATTAGGTTCAGAGGCTTCCTGGCTCCTGCTCCCCTCTAGTGTTCACCCCTGGCTTGCTTTTAGCAACTTAATGTCCCTGTACACTGTCCGCATCCACCCACAAGTCTACTGAGCTGAGCCAAGCAGGTTGCCCATGTGGATGTTGGCGTGTTCCAAAAAGTTGCCTAAGGCGTCCCGAACCTAGGCTGGAGGGTAGGGAGAGCTGGAGTGGGGGATGTCAAGAGAGGATGGGTGCCTCAGACCCAGCTTCTGCTGGCTGCTGCTCCTTCTCCTCACTGCAACTGAGAGGGCCAGAGTTCCTAAGCACGGCCATCCTGGGCTCCCTGGCAGGTATCCACAGGTTTCCAGTGCAACAACATGATGTCAGCCCTGCCCAGCAACTTTCTTGACCGCCTTCTCTCCACTGCCCTCATGGAGGATGCAGAGATCCGCCTCTTCGTTCTAGAGATTCTCATCAGTTTCATTGATCGTCATGGCAACCGCCACAAGTTCTCTACCATCAGGTGAGCTTGGGGTCTCCCCTCCGGGAGAAGACTCCCAATAGGGCCTCACACCCAGGTGGGAGGACAATTCAGATATTCAGTGAAACTCACTAGAGAGCTAATCACGGACACTGACGGTCCTGCCGGGGAGGAGGGACTGAAAGGGCACTTGTGCCTGGGGGGGCAGGGGCTGGATTGGAGATTTGGGAGATAAAGAGCAGCTTCTAAAGGGAGTTTTCAGGTGGGAAGGAAGGAAGGGGATGCAGGGTTATCAGTAGAGACTGAGGGGATTTGAGGGGAAGAAGTGGGGGAAGAGAATAATCTGGATCAGTATTTAAGAAAAAAGGACAAGCAAAAGTGGGCAGGACATAGAGGCTGAGAACTCTAGAGGAAGTGGAGATGGGGCTAAGAAGCCGGGCTGGTGGAGCCCTGGGAGGCTTTGGTACAACTAACGACATTGGGATAAAGCCCAATGACACCACGAGCTCTGACTGGCCTCGTAAAGGGCTAAGGTGGCCCCTTGCATCCCCTCCCAGTACCCTCAGTGACATCTCTGTCCTGAAGCTGAAAGTGGACAAGTGCTCCCGGCAGGACACCGTCTTCATGAAGAAGGTTAGCAAGCGCGACCTCAAGACACAGCAAACCCCTGGTGGGCCAGCCTGGTGGACCATGACCTTCCAGCCCCCATGTCACCACTGACCATTGCCCCCTGAGCCTGCCTCCTCCCTCTTTGACTGTGCTTAGTCAGATCATCAGCCAACCCCTCTGGGGAGTCAAGCCCCCAGGGTCACACTCACCGCTGAGGCCAGAGTGAGGACCACCCCTGGTGAGCCAGTCCAGGGCCACTGATTGTGTTCTCCTAAAACTGGATTTGAGCAGAAGTTTTTGTTGCCAGTTTCCCTGGACCCACCCTTCACTAAACATGTACTCCTGAGTGTGTTCGCTTCCGCTGGGGTCTGCTCTAAAGGCATCCTCTCCCTGAGGGTGGAGGTGGGGTGCTCACAGCTGTCCCACTCCCTTCAGATTGGTCTTCCCATTCTCTTTGCCCCTCCTGTCCCCCACCCCTGGCCACTGTGGCCTTGCCCCACCCTTACCCCATCCCCAGCACTCCCAGCAGCTCTACAGACACATCTACCTGACCTGTAAGGAGGAAACGAACATACAGAAGCACTATGAAGCGCTATACGGCTTGCTGGCGCTCATCAGCATCGAGCTGGCCAACGAGGAGGTGGTGGTAGACCTCATCCGCCTGGTGCTGGCTGTTCAGGTGGGGCCTGCTGTGGGTAGGACATTGGGTTGGAATCAGGGGGAAGGGAGCTGTTTTGGTCAAGCACTAATGAGAGTGCAAGTAGCAACTGCTTACCAATTATTTTGGAGCCCAGGAATACTGTACCCTTGGTTGGCCATTCCACCAGGGAGACCACACACCGTGATCCTGTTTGGAGAACCACCAAAGAGTGCTTAATTCATGGCTTCAGCCCATCCTCAGGCTAAAGGAGGCTACGGGGCTAAAACACCCCTTAGCCTCTAGTATTTCAAGGCTCTTGTAGGGTCTGAATGAGACTCCAAAGATTACCCAGAGGGTGCTCGTGAGCCCAGAGTGATCCCAAAACAAACCTGTTCGTCTAAAGATTGTCTGGTTCCCAAAGCTGGCTGTGCTTCAGAATTGCCTTTAGCAGTTATTAAAGATACATATTCCCAGTTCTATCCCCAAGCCTGGGGGCCTGGAGGCTCCACAAGCCTCCCCCGTGACTCTCAGGCGGCCAGTGTGGCACCACATAGGGCTTTAGACGCTGACAGTCTGCCTGGGAGGAAGTCTACTCCCAAGGACGCAGGGAACCAGGTTGGGTGCTTCAGACCTCAAAGACCAGGGTCTCCGGGCTCCTTAAGCTGGGCGGGCATCAGATCCTGAATGGTAGCAAACCTAGGAAGTCAGTGGGGTAGAGTCTTAGGCCACCTGCTTGTCGGTGCCACACACTGCACGGCCCACCCAGATGCGATGGTTGTCTTCATTCTGGAATTTGAGATTGCTTTGTGTCCCAATCCCCTAGATCTCTGACAATTTTGTCAGTTTAACATATGAGCCCAGCGTAGCAAGCCAGTCCAGTCCTCCAAGCATCACCCAAGGTCTGTGTGAAGGAAACAGCATCCTAGAGGCAGGATTAGTGAGAGAGTGTGGGCAAGTCAAGGTCACTAACGCTGGAACTGCAAAGTGGATAACTGAGGTCATCGCCTCTCTACTCAAGTATTTGTGAGCCTCCAGCTCATGGATTGTTCTGGGGACAATTCACTTCAGCTTTGATGAGGGTGACTTCTGTCTCCCAGAAAGTTACGGGGCAAATGCTGAAAAAAGGCTTAGTCTAGAGAAGTGGGTCATCTCTAGAGAAGGTTGGGGAGAGGTTGGGTGGAAGGTGGGGCGCCAGTAGAATTAGTCAGTTAAAAACTCCAAAGGCCCCTCTGTGTTGCCACAGGACGTGGCGCAGGTCAACGAAGAGAACTTGCCCGTGTATAACCGCTGTGCCCTCTACGCGCTGGGCGCCGCCTACCTCAACCTCATCAGCCAGCTCACCACGGTGCCTGCCTTCTGCCAGCACATCCATGAGGTGGGTGTCCTCAGGACTCTGGGAGCTCAGGCGTTTCCCCAGAACGACTCTTCCTTCATTGCATGAGCCCTGTGCTTAGTCCCGGCGTTGAAGAAAGGGTTGACATGGGGACTGATACTAGTGAGAAGTTACTGGAGGCAGCATTTCCTCCTGTGTGACATGGCGTAGCAGGGCGGGGTCGGGCATGGGCAGCATCCTACACCAACTGGCCACCTGCTCCCTGCCCTCCTCTACCTTCTGTCCCGCTCTGCCTCCCCCACTTCCAGAACCGCACACACCCCTCAGGTCATGTGGGACTAAAACTACTTTTAAAAAATTTTTGCTATGAAAGTTTTCCAATATCACAAAGCAGTGTAAGTAGAACGATGAATATCCATATAGCTGTCATGGAGATGAAACAGGAAGATCTTTCCACATTTGGTTCATCTGTCTCCTTTTCTTTTTCTTTTCCTTTTCTGAAATATTTTAAAACAAACCTCAGCTATCAGGTCGTTTTGCGCCTGCATTTATCAGTATGTGTCTAAAAAGATATGGAGGGCCATCCCAGTGTCATAGTGGTTATGTTTGCATGCTCTGCTTCAGTGGCCCAGGTGTTGTGGGTCCTGGGTGTGGACCTACACACCACTCAGCAAGCCATGCTGTGGCAGCATCCCACATACAAAATGGAGGAAGATTGGCAACAGATGTTAGCTCAGGGCCAATCTCCTTCACCAAAAAAAAAGGACACTTTCCCACATAACTGCCACGCTATCGACATGCCTAATTAAATTATCAATTATGCCTTGGTGTTGCCTGATACCCAGTCTGTAATCAAATGTTCTCAATTGTTGCAAAAGACATTTTAAAACATACTGAAGTATTTATAGGTGGAATGATATGATGATAGGATTAACTTTAAAATACACTAGCAAAACAAAATAAAACAAAACAAGAAATCCCAGGTCTCAGCCGGCTTGGCCTGGCTCGGGGGGGTGGGGAAGGGTGTTGTATCACTGTGCCAGGACCCTCCCAGCCTCTGGGCTGAGGAGGTAGTGCAGGAGAGGCAATGCCCAGATGTCCTCCTCATTGAAAGTAGTGGTATCATCGCTTTCTTGCCTCCTGCACGTACTTGCAGGCCAACTATCCTCCTGCTTCTCACCATCTCCATAACTTTCACCTTTCTTGTCAAAAATTTGCAAAGGATGCTGAGGGAAGCTCAACGTGTCACTGTCCATCAGAATGGTTTTGCAATGCACCTGGGTTTGGGGTGACCTATGCTCCCTTTTTCGTGTTTAAATAGAAGCAGGAATAGGGCACAGGAGCAGGACACTGCAGTCTCTTGGGAGCTAAGTCCTCTGCATTTGAAGGACACCATGAATGTGTGTCATTGGGGATAGCTTGAGCCGTCCTCCTGGGCTTCTCTGGCTGCTCTGAGGGCACTGTTGGTCTGAGTTGCTCCCTGAGAAGCCCAGCTGTAGGGTGCTCTGCCAAGGAATCTGTGGGAAGGAGGAAATGCTTGGAGGGGCGGGAGATCTTTCATTGCCTGTTCCAGCTCCTTCTCCCTGCTGAACCCAGCTCTATCACAATTCCTCCAAACTGCAGGTGATAGAGACCCGGAAGAAAGAGGCTCCGTACATGCTCCCTGAGGACGTGTTTGTGGAGAGGCCCAGGTAGGAGCACACCTGGGCCATGGTCAGGGACACCCGAGGCAGCTGGTGGAGAAGGGGGGTGGTCTGAGGGCGTCTGTGGGCTTGAGGGTGGAAAGTGGACCCTGCCTGTGGCTCAGAAGTGCTGGGTCGAGTTTGACTCCCATCACATGGCCATAATCCACGCCTTGAGCCATGTTGGTGTGTTGTACTGTAGAGTATGTGATGCAACCCCTGGGAACTCTGGCCAAACCCTGGGAATGCATCCTGGAGGAGTCGTTCCTGACAAGACGCTGCCGTCAATCCAAGTGGCATTCTCAGACTGTAGTCTGTGGGCCACTATTGTCTCAGCATCAGAGGAACTCAAGGAAAAGATATTCTGAAAACACAGAACGCCCAACAATGGGAGATGGCTTTACCAATTATGGCCCATCCACACAACAGACAACCAGTAGCCCATCCACAATGTTTTGGAAGAATGGTTAAAGTGAAGAAAATAGATCATGTAACAGGAATGTGGGGGATGGGGCGATGCTTGTGTGTGTGCATAAATGTATATAACTAAAGGATTTTGCACAAAATGTAAATGTGGTTATTTCTGGAAAGTGGGACTGTGGGTGACTTCTTCCTTTTTCTTCTTTGTTAATTTGTTTAATGAGTGTTGCTTTTATGCTAAGGAAAGGCACAAGGCAATCATCCTAGTTCACCGTGGGCCTCACTTGCCTCTCCCCTCCTTTGTCTTCCAGGCTGTCTCAGAATCTTGATGGAGTGGTGATTGAGTTCCTCTTCCGCCAGAGCAAGATCAGTGAAGTCCTGGGGGGCAGTGGCTACAATTCAGACAGGCTCTGCCTGCCCTACATCCCTCAGCTGACAGGTACGAGCTCTGCTCAAGGACTCCCCAGTCTGCCTCTGGCTGTCTTGGCCAGGTAAGGCCCTGAGTGTAAGGGACTGGTGGGGTCTTCAGTCACCTTCCATGGTACCTTGGATGTCACACAAGAGCTGAGAGACACAGTGGCCATCTATGGTGAGATCCTCTTGATTTCCCCACCTCTCCTCCTCAGCACAGGGTCCCTGGGAGTAACTGGCCCGTGAGGTAGCCTGCCCTGGGGGTGGGAGAGGCCCCATTGTGCCAGAAAGAGCACAAATGAACTATGGAAGTCGAGACCCAGCTCTCTGTGACTTACTTCCTGAAAACCCTTAGACAAGCCTCTTGGCTCTGAGTTTCCATTTCCTTGACTGTAAAACAGAGATGTTAATGATTCCTGCCCTAGAGGGTTGGTGTGAGAGGTAGGTGAAGTAAGGAAGGCACACGCACGTGGTAAGTGCTACCGGAGTGACAGCCACTAGTGCTGTTAGCAGATGACGCTTACACTGGTTGAGATATGCCTTCTGGTCATGAGCAGCTTCTTTGTGCTCATCAGTGGTTTCGAAATCTTAGCCCTGAAAAGCAAAACTCGCCTCCCTAAGATGGACAGCTGTAGCCTCCGTGTGTGCCCAGCCCCCACAGGACTGCGGGCCAGGGAAAGGCAGAGGGGCTGGGAGGTGGTGCACAGGCCTAATCCTCGCTCACTCTCTGAGGACTGCGAGTCCAGCTTCTGGGCTTCTCCTTCCCCAGATGAGGACCGCTTATCCAAGAGGAAGAGCATTGGAGAAACCATTTCCCTGCAGGTGGAGGTGGAATCTAGGAACAGCCCAGAGAAGGAGGAGGTGAGTGACCTATACTTGATACACTGTCCTGGTGAAGCCCAGCATCCCCAGGGCAGGGGACCTGCTCCCACCTCCTCCGCAGTCAGACACTCCAGGCTCCCGGCTCCCTCACCTGCACAACACATTGAAGGCTGCGGGGAAAGTACATTCTCCAGTGAGTCCTGTTTTCTTACTCACTCTCATCACACGTATCATAGATATTTCCATCTGGAAACATTATTTGTGTCCCCCGCACACACACACTCCCATGAGGATGTCATAGAAATCATTCCTGAAAGCCTTGCTGGCAGTCGTTCCCCATTTATGATGGAGGCAGACATGCTCCACGTTGGACATTGGGAAGCCTGACAGGAGAGAGGAGGCTGAGAGTAGCTTTCAGCTCAAAGCGCTCTCTCCCTCCCTTCTTCTCTTAAGGGCCATGAATATCTTATTTCTGTTCAAATTAACATGTGATAGCTCCCCTGCTACTACTTCTTCTACCTCAGGGAATAAAGCAGATGTACCCAAGAGTAAGAGAGAATAAGGAATCATGTGGAAATGCCACATTTCCTCTCTCAATGAGGAAAAGGAAGGGGGAGAGACAGGGAGCAGGGAGAGAGGAGTCGTGGGGAGGTTGAAGCCACAGATGGAGCACGCTTGTTTTTAATGGTGACACCCCAACTAAGGGATTCGGCGGAGGCGTGGGGGAAACTCAGCAAGAAGTGAGGAGGACGTGCGTCTGGGTGGGACTGGGCAAGGAAGACTTGCGGGATCCTTGGGTACGGGTGGTTTCTGCCCATTAGGGCTGGTGTAGCTGTGGAGGACGGCCTTGACACCGAGCCTTCCCCTAGATGAGACTGGAGCAAGGACAAGTCATTGGTGGAGATCAAACCTCCCTCCAACCGTGCCCCCTCCACCACTTTGACAGCTCTTTATTTGTTGGACGGACCTCCAGGGCAGGGCTTTTCAAAGCTTGTCTGGAACCTTTCTTGGAAGAAAGCTCTGACTCAGACTAATTGGAGAAGTAAAATGAGGTTGAATCAGGGGTCTTCCAAAGCCCTTCTAGCTCTACGAGACTTGGAGCCTCAAATGTGTTAGGCCCCAGCGTGAGTTGGCTGCTCTTCCCCTCACACACACCCATGGTTGTGATTCTCCCTTCCCAAGAGTTAAGAAACCCTCAGGAATTGATGAGCTTAGCAAAGCAGAAGGAGGAGAAATGCTTACCTGGGTATAGAGCTGCCTACTCACTAGTGGCCTCCTGGGTCACCAATATGGGCTCCTTCCCCTCTTTGAGAGTCATCTTAGCCCAGGATGGCTTGGTAGCTAAAGCAGGGTGTGGGGGCCTCCACCACATGCCCTCTGCCTTGCTATAATTCTTTCCACTTTCATCCCACCATGCCCTATCCCTACCCCTTCAGAATCCTGTGGTGGCTCCCTGGAGCCTTATGTGGCAGGCTGATATTGGATGGTCAGTAAATGCTGGTTTGGTCAAGTTCCAAACCCAGTGCCTGGCATTCAGAGCCATTTATAGTCTGGCCTGGCCCTACCATTTCATTTTATTTCCCCCTCCTCTCTGGCATACATCCAGTGTCCCCCTCTGATTGGGCTTCCCCATGCTATCTCATCCACCTCCATGTCTTGGCTAGTATGGAATCCCACATCCGAATCATCCTTCCTCTCCACGTCTCCACCCATGGATCACCTACTCTTCAATGCCCAGCTTGTGTTCCATTCCCTCCATACACCTCTCTCTACCTGCCCTTGCCCAGTGATCTTCCTTTTCTCTGTGGCCACCACACAGTTCCCTAGTGCCTCACACATGACTGTCTGACGTTGGTCCATGCTGACATAGATGGATGGATGGATGTACAGAGGGTGAATCTTCAGAGTGAACGATAGCTCGGTGCAGCTCTCTCGTGCATGTTCTTCTTATGCTAACAAATTTTGCAAAGTATGTGCTCACTTAATATTTGTTGAATGCCTTTATCCCGTACCTACATCTCTGTTCTTTCCTACTCAAATGAGCATTTGGTGAATGCCAAACAAATCGAAAAGTGTACAGCTCAATGAGTTTTCACAAAACTAATATACTGGTGCAATCACACCGAGATCAGGGAAGGGAACATTGTCACTGCCCAAGAGCTCCACTTCTGCACCCTTGTCCCCAAAGGGAGCCACTAGCCTGGCTTGTGTCACATCGTAAAGTTTATATCAATGAAATCATTCTCTCCTGTGTCTGCTTCTTTCACTTAGTGTTATGTTCAAGTGATAGAATATGAGTAAATCATGGGTCTTGGCTTTCAAGGAGCTCGTAATCTAGTGGTGAATTCCTGGAATTTAGTCCAAACTCCTTCACTATTTTCAGCACCTGACCTAAGGCCACACATCCTTGGAGTACCCTTCTTTGGGTCTGTTTCTTTCCCCCCTCCTTTTATGGAGTCAGAGGACTGAGATCCTGTGATCCAGGTCCTTGGACTATCCTCAGCATGTCTTACCTTTATTAAATACTGAAATCACCTCAATGGGTAATTTAATATCAGAAGTCTTCAAAAATGTTATTCAGTTCTTGAAATTTACATTTGAGATTATATTTACCAACTGTCTCCTCTCGCTCCCAAGATTTTCTGTTACATTCTCTGTAGATTTTTTGAATTACAGTGTTTTCCTCCCACGGGGCTTAATGGGACAATCTAGGGGGAAGGGAGGGACAGTGCGTTCTTTTAGGTGAGACTGGGGACTCTGATGAGGAATTAGCCTCCCCACTTCCATTTCACTGCTCTCCTTTGACTGGCATCTCTGTGCCTGCTCTGGGAGCTTCCAGAGACCCTGGTGAGAATGTGGGTGTCCTGAGGGAGTTTCTGCCCGTCATGACATTCTTCTGAGAAGTGAAGGGGCTGCCAAGGCTGCCTCCTCCCCAGCCTCCCCTGCTCCACCTTTCTGAGCACTTCTGTCCCCTCTCCCTCAGCGAGTGCCTGCAGAGGAGATCACCTATGAGACACTAAAGAAGGCCATTGGTAAGTGGGAGGCCCCAGGGGCCTCCAGTTGGAGGGGAGGTTTGGATGGGAGGTCGGGTGGGTCCTGGGAATGCGTGTGGGTGTGTGCAGCCCCATCTGCTGCCCTCCCCAGTGTGTTTCAGCACAGATGTGAGGGGAGAGCTGGGTGGCTTCCTCTAAATACATCACAACTACCAAAGCTGCGATTAAAAATCCCGCTGTCCTGATGGGGATCAATGTGTATCCTGTCAGGCAACCCTTTTTCTACTGACAGCTGCCTTTAAAAGGAATCCATTGAGGGTTACAGTCAGTTAGGTAAAAAGCAACTTTGTATAAATACTTTGACTATTTTGTGGTAGATTTTGATACAAAAGAACAAGTTGGCCAATGAAAGATATTAAAAACAAATCATATTAATATTTATTGCAAAAGATTTTTAAATGCAGAATTACTTCATCTGTCTGGGTTATTGAGCAATGAAAATTCCAAGTAGAATTTTTCTGATAACTGATGACAAATTATACCTTCAAATGCCAAACCTTTTTATTTTTGTTCTCTTCGGTGGTACTCTTCCTGAATGTGCACACTGCTTTGCCTTCTTTTTTGGTTTTTTAAAGATCTTATTTTTCCTTTTTCTTCCCAAAGTCCCCCAGTACACAGTTGTGTATTTTTCGTTGTGGGTCCTTCTAGTTGTGGCACGTGGGATGCCACCTCAGCATGGCTTGATGAGTGGTGCCATGTCCGCACCCAGGATCCGAACTGGCGAAACCCTGGGACGCCAAAGCGGAGCACATGAACTTAACCACTCAGCCACGGGGCCAGCCCCTGCTTTGCCTTCTTGAACAAAGTGTGATGAACATACTTGACACTCCCCGTTTTTTTTTTGCTAACTCATTTTGGATACCAAGAGGAATATGTAGAAACCTTAAACTAAATGGCCTCAGGCTGCTCTGCCATAGGGGTTCCATGTTGGCATTTCCATTATTGATGTCCCTTTTCGAATTACCTCCAGAGTACTTTCTGTTTCAGGAACTTCCATTCAAGCGTCCTAGCGGCAATGCAGTTTCTTGGGGCTTTAAAAGCTCAGCTTAAGGGTCCACTTAACTAGTTCTCAAATGCTTACACAAGGAAGGGGGCTGAGCGCTCAGGCAGAAGTCTAGCCCTCCTGGGGCCAAGTGATGGCACCACACCTTCCATGCCACCATGCCCTGCTCATCAGCAGAGGGAAGGCTTAAGCTGCAATTACAGACAGTGCTCCCCTTGGGGAGTCCACCCATCTTTCCGTCTTCTCAGTCCCTGCTCCAGCCTCAGTGGGGCGGGACCTCCGGGCTCACCCAGCTCTCTGTGCTGCAGTGGACAGTGTGGCAGTGGAGGAGCAGGAGCGTGAACGGCGGCGGCAGGTCGTGGAGAAGTTCCAGAAGGCACCCTTTGAAGAGATTGCAGCACACTGTGGGGCCCGGGTAAGTGAGGCATAACAGGGGCGAGTCCTTGGGGACCAATGGGACACTGAATTTGGGTCCAGGGCAGGACTGAGTTTCTAGGAGATCTTGGCACTTTTGTCACCCAGAAGTTAGGGTTTCGATCCCAACAGTGCCCTGGCATTACATTGAGCCAAATGAGCCAAAAGACTTGGCTATTAGTCATACACTCCTCCAGACCTCACAATATTCACAGAAGGAAGAAGCCCTGACCTCGGGAGCTTCTGTATCAAACAGACAGATGAGGAGGAGGAGGAGGATGATTATTAAATTTTGCTGAGGAAGATTCGCCCTGAGCTAACACCTGTTGCCAATCTTCCTCTTTTTTTTCTTTTTTGTATGAGCCACCACCACACCATGGCCACTAACAGACGAGTGGTGCAGGTCCATGCCCAGGATCCAAACCCAGGCTGCCCAAGTGGAGCACGCCAAACTTAACCACTAGGCCACTAGGGCTAGCCCTGAAACAGACAGATTATAATAATTATAATAGCAAGTTCAAAATAGCACTTACTGTGCACCAGAGCATCTTACATTTATTAGCTTATTTCGTTCTTGTGACAACTCTGCGAGGTTGGTGCCATTATGATCACCATGTTACAGAGCGATGGGGAAGGAGCCATGGCCAGTGTTTGCAACGGGGCATGCTTCCGACCAGGGATCCTGCAGGAGAATGGAACAACCTGGCTTGGAAAAGAGATCAAAAAGAGAGGGTGCCAGACAAGTAGGAGGAAGGGCACAGGTCTACACTTAAGGGAAGAGCACAGACATTTCTTGAAACTGATTATTTGCCAAGATGTGTTAGTCACAGTTTCCATCTTAGCAACAATGAAACATAATTGTAAACATCCAAAATGTACAAATAACTTTTCTTGTACTTTTTCCTCTCAATAAAAATACGTGTAATCTTCTTTTCTTTTACATATACAATATATATATTTCCAATATATTTCTTTTTCTATTGCAGTAACATTGGTTTATAAGATTATACTATACATATATTTCTAATATATTATAGTAATTATCTAATAATATAGATAAATACGCATAAGTGTAATCCAGATTTTTCTGGGCCTATAGTGTCCTAACCTCTTGTTCCATCTTAAGAGGTAGACACTGCTCATTTCCTGAGCTCAGAGTTGAGGTCCAGTTACTGAAGACACGCACAGTCTGACTCTCCGTGTACATGGACTTAGTTGGAGCCAGAAGGACCAGAGAAAGCATCTTCCCTAACCCACCAGTTTTGCACAGCTGCTCTTTGGGAGTTAAGGAAAGAGCTGGAACCAGCTCTGAGCCTCCTGACTCCATGCCCAGCAGGCCCTACTGCCCCACTGGAGGAGTTGAGTGGCTCTGCCAGATCTGAAGCCACAGTCAGGGTCCATGGATCAATGCTGGAAAGGAGCTCACAGCAGCTCCCTTCCGAAGGCTGCAGCTGCCCTGCACCTCCAGCACGTGCCCTGGCCAGGCGGGCTGTGAGTCAGCTGGCCGAGGTGCCGGGAGCCCCCAGCTCACTTTCCCTCTGTCTGTGTCTAGGCATCACTGCTGCAGAGCAAACTCAATCAGATCTTTGAAATCACCATCCGGTAAGTGGCAGCCCTGGGCAGGGGACCCCTACCTCTGTGGCCCAGCATTGGGAATCCTCCTGAATCCTCCCCTCACACCTGTTTCAGTCCTCCCTCCTCCCAGCCCCTGTCTCCAGGGCTGGAGTCAGGCACCAACTCTCCCCAGACAAGGAAACAGAAACTAGAGAGAGAGAGAGCCTGGAAAAGAGCCAGGAGTCCTTGTGTCTCAGGCTTGTGCTTTACTTTCTAAAGCAACAGTGTTAATGGAGAACCTGCAATGAAGCTTGATGTTCAGCTGTAGATTCTAGAACTTGAAACCTGGGAACCCACAGAGTGACAAAGTCTCTGGTTCCTGCCTAAAGAGAAACCTAAATCAGCTGCTCTGTTTGGTGGCATGGGGTGGGACCCCAGAACCCCCCTCATGTCTTTCTCATCCATGTGTTCCTGCCCCAGGCCCCCCCCAAGCCCATCAGGAACCATCACCACAGCCTACGGCCAGCCCCAGAACCACTCCATCCCTGTCTACGAGATGAAGTTTCCTGATCTGTGTGTATACTGAATTTCAAGAGACAGAGCTACTCGGAGGGGTGGGGTCTGAGGGAGGGGCTCGCCCTCACACCTACCCCTACAACATGGAAATCTAACTGGGATCTCAGAGAAAAAGCACCTCGGATGGCAGCACCTCCCCAACTTAAGCAAGGTGGAGCCTCAGGCCCCCTCTCGGCCCTCTCGCTTCCTCCTTGTCTTCCCTGAGGGAGAGCTGGCCACCTGCCCCTCTGGGGCCAATAAGCATCTCACCTGCACCCTTTGTCTCCTCCTTTGTGTCAGCCAGGGGCCAAGAATCGTGGGGGCTCTCCAGAGAGAGGCAAAGGTCCCAAGAAGCTCCTACTTTGTGTAGCAAGTGAAGGGCTTTCGTGGGGATGTGACAGGGTAGGGGGCACCGCTGCCATTCTCCCAAGAGGGAACTAGACGGACACACAGTTGGTGAAAGGAAGCCACAGATTGCCATCAGAAGGAAGCAAGGCAAGCTCCTCTTGTAAAGCAGTGGCGTGTGAGAGCTGGAAGATGGACCGGCTGCTCTCCTCCAAGCATCCCCTCCCTCCTTCCCCACTGGAGGATCCAAAGGCCCTTAAGTCTCTGGTGTCTCTTCCACTCTCCTGCTCACCCTACCAGTTGTCTCTCCGTGATTCTTTCTATTATTAGTTAATGGTGAGCCCTTAACACAAGAGCTGGCATAGAGACACCATGGGGGACAGCGATAAAGGGGGCTGGCTCTCCACAGGCTGGGGGCTGGGTGGCTGTGCCAGGGAGCATCAGTGTGGGCCTGCCTCCTGTAGAGGAGCGGCAGGCCGGCAAGGCCACGTCCTTCTGTAGCATCTCCTCACCTCCTTTGTTCACAGGGAGCTGGTTGGGTCTGCCTGTGGTTCTCTCCCTTCTAGATGTTTCTCTGAGTTGAATTCTCTCTCTCTGATGCTCTGATTCCTGAGGATCCCAACTTGTTTCTACAGCCTCTGGGTTGAGGGAGGACAGCACAAGGTAATCTGGTTCTAGATGACTCAAAAGGAGGAGGAACTGCAGGGGCCCCAGGCCTGCCCACATCACCTCCTATGGAAGAGGCTTGGGCCTGGTTGGGTGGGGAGCTGGGGAGGAAAGCTGGGGGAGGAGTAGCACTTTGTGGCTCAAGGATGTCAGAAGTCAACCTTTTGGATGTCTCATTCGAGGAAAGAAGGATCCAGCACCTAATACCGGAATGATCTCTTCGCTCTTTGGACAGAGCCTGGACGTCTGTGCCAACTCTCCAAGCTTGAGGCCTGGGGAGAGGTGGGGGAGACCCTGTGGGTTCTGGGCTCTCACTCTCCCGCGTGCCGTCTGCCCGTGTGCGGAGGAGGAGCTCTGGCAGAGCCAGAGGCCTTTTGCTGCGCCCTCTCCGCTTCCCCATCTCATCCCCACTCCGGGGGCCTTTATGCCTCCAGAGCCACCTCCGGCACAACCTCACCGGGGCCTCCTCCCGTGGCAGCACCCTATGGTCCAAAATAGCCCTTTTCCCCTTTTCCAGTCAGACTTCCCACAACTTTTCTGAGCAGACATAACTCACAGTAAGGTGTGAATGGTCAAATGATTCCTCCCTGGGGAATTTACTTTTTAAAAAGCGGGAGGGTGAGTAGAATTCTTGACCCAAATGATCCCTTTTGAGGACACAATTTTTGGCAGTGTGGGGTGGGGTCAGAAGCAGGCTTTTCTGCCAGGGGGAGGGCAGGCTTCTTGGGACACCCGGGGTCACACTCCTGCACCTGGCCCTGCACAGATGCACTGTGAAAGCCTGATTATTAGAACAGAGAGGGGTATTTTCCCAAACTGGGAGAACCTTAACATACGCATTTTCCCACTACATGTTCAATAAATTTCTTGGATGGGGGGCTATCTGACCTTTGTTCCTGTAGTTCCCACTCTTGGTCACTGCCTCTGTGCCGTGGGCCTGTGTCTTCCAGATGGCCTGCATGACTACAGGGCCCAGGGAGCCCAGCTCTGTGCTACCCCCGCCCCCCACCGACCCCCAGCTTCTTGCTGTGCTCTGGCTTTTGGCTAATGCTCAACCCAACTTTACAAGCATGAACTCAGATTTCTTTTTACTTTAATATCTCTTTATTAAACCAATTTTAAAATAATTTGAGACAAACTTGAAAGCAAATAACCTCTGGAAGAAACGTTACAGGAAATCTAAATCTTGAGCCACAAACACGTCTTTCCTCACTGGATCTTTCCATCTTTATCCCTGCCTGGCTTTGATGACAAACCCTGTTTCTTGTGCCTACTTGACTTTAGGGTCCACCCCATGGCAACTGCCCCCTGACCACCGCCCTCGGGGCCCAGCTTCTGGGACTTGAGAGTCATGGCGCTGGAGCCTCTTTCTAGAACCAGAGACCTGCAGGTTCTTTCAGCTGTCTCCCCCTCAGCCCCACCCTGGGAACCGTGAGGAAAGAGGTGCAGGATTCCCATTCTTCACACGCTCAATGCTGGCTTCTCTGCTTCTGTCCAGAGCAGCTCTTTCTTTACATCACGTTGCTTAGCAAAGATGTGCTTCTTTTGGAGAACTGGCTATTTTTTGAGCACCCACCCTCTCCTCAGTTTCAGCTTACACTCGGTAGAATATTAGGTTGCCTGCTGACATGGAGTAGAACCTGGGTTCTGGCTAAATGTGCCTCAGAGTCAGAAAGTTTAAGGTGCGTGTTAACGTGAACAGACATTTAGATGATAGGTTAAGCAGTCTCCTTCACCCGCCACAAGTCCTGGGAGAGAGGCAAAGCAGAGTTTGGTGGGTGCCCAGGCCCCGGTCCAGTGTCGCTGCTTCCTGCTTTGCATGCCGTCTGGAGTCTGGCAGCACTGTGCAATGTGACTGACCCTTTTGCTCCCCTTCTCTGTTGTGATTTTGAGCTCAGAGGAGCCAGCAAGCCCATCCAGATCAGCTGCTCCCCGAAGCCACTGAGGACTCTTGCTTCATGGGCAAGGGGTAGGGTTGGCTAGTGCTCTGCTGAAAGAACTTAATAGGCATGAATGTATTTGAGATTTGAAAGTTCTATTAATTTGGTTGAGTCACCTAAGTGTGTAAGAAGCAGGTCAGCAGAAGGCACCAATGCAATCCTGGAGGCTCCTTCTGTTTTCCTTGCAGTGGGGTCACCAGTGCCCTGTGTCTCGTCACATTTCCTTTCTCTGAAAAGTAGAAATAAGTGGTTTCTTGACTCCTAAACTCCTCGCCAGAGAAGGAGCCTGAGCAGGTCAGAAGAAGAACTAGAAAAGCCCTCAGATGCTCTCCTCTGTCCCCCTCCATCTCGTACACAAACATAGATGGAAGAGCAGTGAAAAGTGGGGCTGGGACTATCTAAAGTGCTTGAAGAGGCTCAAGGGTCATATACGCGCTGCCCTTTGCTTGGGTGTTCTGGGTCCCAGAGGACATGTTCCAGCTGGCCTAAGAACCAGAACAGCCTTGGGGTACCTTTAAATGGCTCAAAGGCCAGACCTCTTGGCTTCTTTGGGGTCCCCTGGGTCAGAATACCTTCCAGTTGCTCTTCCATTGTCCAGGCCTTCTGACCTGGGTACAGAGAGTATCATTGAGAAGTGAGGCTGTTTCTCCCAGTTCCTCTTCATGACCATAAAATGGCAGCTGGCCACCTAGGGGCCTGTGGGAAAGGACTAGACCCGAGCTGTTAGGCTGAATATTATGTTTGAAGGTAGACAGGGAGATCGGCTCATGGGGCAGGCCACGCCACTTCCCCTGACCCATTGACCTTGCTGAAATAAGGCATTTTCCTTCCATCTGGGGAGACAGTTTAGGGCAGTGAGTTGCTTCTTCATCCCATTAACCCTAGAAATCTTCAGGTTAAGGTGACCCCTTGTCTCAAATCTGGCATAGGTCTGAAGACTGCAGAAGGATGGTCACAATAGGCCTGCCCAGCTGGGGAAGTGGGGAGAAGTCACGGGGGCTGTGGGAGAGGCTCTGTGGTCTGTTGGAGCCAGATGGCAGTTCTGTGTGCTCTCTTTCAGCTTCAGCCAGGTTGACCAGGTCTTTTCTCCTTCAGGGGACCTTGAGGCCTCAGCCCATCATCTTCCTCTTTAAGCTCTTCCTCCGTGACTGTTGATTCCGGCCTGTGGAGTGCAGAGCTGTAAATCCACAAATGCTGCAGCTCACACCTTATAAGATGTCTGTGTCCATTTAGACCTTCATGACCTGGCTGAGCGTGTGTGTGCCCGTGTGTGTGCATGTGTGTGTAATGTAGTCCATAGTTGACAATGTATGTATATAATAGCTGACGTATTTATATGGGAGCGCAGAATTAGTGCCTGTGGCTGTTTTCTGTATTTGAAACTCATTGAATCAAATTAGTTTTAAGGAAGGGGAAAGAGGGGTGGGGGAGTGTAGGAAGAAGGACTCTTAGTAAGATCATTCTTCACCACTATTAGTCGGGATTTCCCAATGAGCCTTCATGATGCCCTTTTCAAATAAATGTTAATGTTGTCACCACATGGTTGTCTCTTTTATTTCTTTAGAGTAAATGATTTTTTGAGATGCAAACAGGATCTGAAAATACCAACATTAACCGCTGACATTTAGCCACCCCCTACCTGCCATTACTTTGCTTGCCTCAAAAGGAAGGAGGGTAGGGAAAGGATGCTACCAAGATGTAAACTTGAGGCCCAGTGTTCCCAGCATGGGAGCATCCTCTGATGGGAAGGCCTGGGCCATTTCTTCACTGTAGTGGCTGGAATCTAGCCCCATTTCATGTAACCCACACTGGGAGAGACTTATCTTAGGAGTCTGACTTTCTGATTCAGGACTTCCCAGGGTGCACTCCAGTTTTCTTTAATTTTGAACTCATAGAACATCAAGATATGGGGACATATATGTAAGTGCCATACACAGGTGTTTCCCAGCTAGCTTTGATCTATACCGTCCACTGGTGTGTCTAATGCAGTTGACATGTATGTGTGCATGTCTGTGTATATAAGTATCTGTGAGTCTCTTTTGAATTGTGTGTGGCTGCAAACCCATGACCCCAGCATTGTGAAAACACCATAGGGACATACAAAAGAAACACAACCCCTGGTCTATGTGCTTGCAGAGGGTAGAGTTTCCCAGAGAGGAGAGCAGAAGACATACGTGCAGCAAGAAACTGTGTCCTCCCGTCAGGAGGGGCTGCCTGCAGAAACACTGAAAATGAGCAGGCTCAGCTGGAAGAGATCACAAATTTCCCAGTGGAAGTGGACTTGAGGCTGGGCTCATGTTGAAAAGAGGATGACATTCACAATGGTGGGGGAAGGTGGGGGATTCCAGGCCGAGGATGAGACAAGAAGAGTGAGCAAGACCAGTGGTGGAAACAGGGTTTGGAAAGAAAGGTGAACTTTGTTGATAAAGGCCCTGCATGCCATGCCGTGTAGTGTTGAATTGATAGAAAATTGGAGTTGGGTGACTTTTTTTGCTGAGGAAGATTCTCCCTGAGCTAATATCTGTTGCCAATCTATCTTCTTTTTGTATGTGATCCGGTACCAGCATAGCGTAGGTCCACACCCAGGAACTGAACCCAGGCCGCCATGTGGAGTGTGCTGGACTTAACCACTAGGCCACCGGGGCTAGCCCTGGGGTGACCTTTTTGGCTCTTGAGCCAGGGAATGTGGAGAAAGCAAGATTCTGTATGCATTAATATGAAGAATTTATGTACAATGGGTTATGGAGGAGAGTGACTGGAAACAAGGAGGCCAGTTGCTCAAGAAGCTGTTCGATAGTGGAGGCCTGAGCAGGGAGCACTGAGGATGAGCAACACCAGGAGAGAGCTTGAGAGAGCAAGGGGGAAAAGATAGAGGACTTCAAGACTTGAGCCCGAGGGACTGGAAGAAGCATCTGTGTATATTGCGTTGTATTTACACAGATGTGTCTCCATGGCTGTGTGTCTGTGTGGGCGAGAACTTGTGTTTGAAAATACTTGCCAGTAGCCTGGGAGTGCAGTCAAATCTGAGCTAATGCCAACCCTCGGCTCTCACACACAGCTTCTCAGTGATAAAAAAGATCACACCCATTTTCTCAGTCCTCACAATAGCCCTCATGCTGGGGAGGGGTGGATGAGAGAACTAAATCTTGGAGAAGTTCCTTCAGAGACTCACCTAAGGTCACAGATAGCTACAGATGCAGGGAGGCGTCACCACAGCTCGCCACCTCACAGCCCAGAGAGCCCTCCCAGTTGCGGGTGGGCTTCATCAATGTTGGGCTGGCTTTTGGAGCTGGACCAGAGCCAGGGTGGCTCCTGTAGGAATCCTCCCTACTGACGCATCTGCTAGCTGAGCAGTCTTCCCACCCAACGGAGGGTGGGAAATGTAGCCACCCTGAGCCATCACCCAAACTATTTGCCCCCTTGAAGACCCATTTATGGGAGGGGAGTACATTTTCCTTCCATTCCTACTATGTCCCATGTGACAGACTCCCACTGGGTCACATGGAAACCATTATGTCTCGCCTCCAATATATTTTGCTCTTTGTCTGACTCATATATATTTTAACTGTATTCACCCAGTCGCCATTCAAAGTCAGAGTCAGATGTGAAACTTGAAAGGTTTTATTTACTAACTACACACAGCTTAAACAGGCCGAGTATCTGCCGCTGTCACCGCCCGGGCTGCGAGGCGGCAGGAGGGCAGGCGAGGAGCGGGGACTTCGGGCCGACTTCCGGGGAGAGCAGCCCGGGACCGCCGCGCCCTCACTGGCCCTTCTTGTGGGCGTTCTTGATGATGGCGTTTTTGAACAGCGTCACCAGGGGCGTCTGGCTCTTCTCGGAGCTCATGAAGCCGCCGTAGCGCTTGTCCTTGCGCGGGCTGCCCCAGCGGAAGTGCTCCATCTTATAGGGCACCTCGTCCTTCTTCTCCGCCGCCTCGGCCTCCGCCACCAGGCTGTACCCCAGCACGGCGCGGGCCGCCGCGCCCTCGGGCCGCTCCCCGGCCAGCTCCCTCTTGAACTCCAGGGGGAAGGCCTCGGCCGACTCGTCCTCGGCACCGTTGGGGTACACCTTCACCGGGCGCCGCTTCTTGCCCACCGGCTTGCCCCAGCGGAAGTGCTCCATGGAGTAGGAGCGCTTGCCCTCGCGCGGGCCCGCCTCGCCGCCATCGCCGCCGTCGCCGCGGGGCCCGGGGCCGCCCAGCACCACCACCTCCTCCTCCTCGCGCTTCTGGCCCGCGCCGCCGCCGCTGCTGCTGTTCCGGCGGCCGAAGCGGTCCCAGCGGAAGTGGCCCATGACGTACTTCCGGGGGTTCTCGGTCAGCGGGTGCTCCTCGCCGTTGCCGGGGAACACTGGCGTCTCGGCGGAGAGGTCGAGCTTGCAGGCCCGGATGCAGGCCTGCGGGAGAGCGGGCGCGTGAGGGCCACCCCGCCCCGCAGCCCCCGCGTTGTGCCCGGGCCCTCCGTTCCCCGTGCCCTCTCCACGTGCTGGCCGGGAACGCGGGGCTTGGGCTGCAGTGGCTCCTCTGCCCAGGCCGCCGGCCGTCCCCGCCTGCTTGGCCCTCACGGACATCTGAGACTCAGCTTGGGCATCGCCCCCTTTTGTCCCCTGTAGCCCTTGACACTTCTGTCCCGCAGCTACCACAAAACCCCCCTCCCATTCCGTGGTTTACTTGGCCCATAGCTTTTGTGAGCAGGGTCACCGTCTTCCCGTTATACGTCTGATACATGGGAATTAAATGGCCAGTGGGTGCTGGTTGTTGGGACTTAAGGAATATTGAATAAATAAATATGGTTCAGTTTGAGTCTGGGAGGGACACTGGCCTGAAATTTGGGGGAGAATCTCCCCAGGTGGGAGAAGTAGAAGTCTGGCTTCTAGGACCTGTATTTTCAATAAGGCCTCAACCTTACCCCAGTGATCTGCAAACCTACCTCCTGCCCTAGCCCAGCCGTCTCCCTGTACCATGCCTCAAAACTTTCCCACGCCCATCCGGCACTTTCTCTGGTACTTTCAAGACTTCTGAGCTGATCCTGTACTTTCCCCAATCAGTGAGCCCTGGGAGGGGGTGGTTTACTTCCCTGTCATCTCATCTCATGTCTCTCAAGAGTCATCCAAGAGTCTCTTGGATCTCTCTAAACTAGAACTCACAGAAGTTCCCTGGCTTCATTGTTTCTGTTTCATATTCCACCTGCAACCTGCTCTGTGTTTTTGAGAAAGTCTCTCTCTACACTTTAACTCAGGCTCTCCAGTGACAAAAAACAGAATGTAGCGATGTGTGTTCCACCCTCCCTAGGCAGGTGCTGGCATCAGGATGGAACTCAGTCACTAACACCAGCAGTCTGTCTTTTAGTCCTTGCTTGGTCTCATTGCTCATTTATGCCTCCCAATACGCATGCGCGCGCACACACACACACACACACACACACACACACACACACACCCTGTTGTGACCTGGAGGGAATTCCAGCCTGGCACAAAGGGCCTTTACATGCTTCTGGAAAGGCTGCAAGAAGGTCAGTCCTCCAGAAGAGGCATGAGACATTTGGCACCAGTTAGAGGAAAATGGCACCTGGGTTTTCCTTCTCCCTCTAGAGGTGATTTGCAGTGCTACCTCGCTGGGTTTGTAACTGGTAGTAGATAGAAAGGGAAGAAAAATGGAATTAAGATGGCAAGTGATATGAGGTTATTTAAAAAGGGATAATTTGGGGGCTAAAAGATTGAAAATGTAAGATTGAGGGATAAATTATTGTCATTACTGTTATTAGTATTGTTATTATTATTTTTATGGCACTATCTCTAAATAGCTTAAATGGAGTGGGGTCTCCATACAAGAAGACAGGGCAAGAAGCAAAGATAATCACGCAGAAATTGTGGACCAGACCCATCTGGTCCTGCTTCCTGAAGCTGCTTCCTCCCCTCCTTGACCTAATTCTGACTTCACCCTAGAGGTCTGTTCCTGCCCTGGGTTGAGTTATCCATGTCTCTGGGAATGAATCCAAACCCATTTCTCTTTTACTGTCCCAGCCCCAGCCCCAGTCCCATCTGATGCCCAAACAAGATGGCACCCATGGCCCACATACCAGCAGGTTACTTTCCGTGGTGAGGTCCTGACACTGGCTGCTCTCCAGGCACCAGCCACGCACTTCCACGGAAGCCTGAAGCAGCAGGGCCAGCAGCAGGGCCCCCGAGCGGCTGCCGCACGATCTCGGCATCTTGCAGGCAGGCTGAGGCTCTGCAGAGGCAAACAAGATTGGTGGGACCCCTGCAAGGAGCAGAACAATGTTGGCCACTCACCAGGAAGGACTGTGAGCCAACATTAACAACACCCTCACTTGTGGAGCTCAAGGCTTTTTGAGGACAGGAGCAGTTCAAGAAAGTTGGTGTTCAGGGTGGTGGTGTGAGCTGTGGTAGAGAGGAGGGAGGCGGGACCTGGGTGAACTATGCGCAATTTCCCCCTTATCTCATGTTAAAAATCAGATCCCAAAGGAGATTAGGGCTGGAAGCTATTTGGGGGGTCATTTTGTCCAGCCTGTTATTTAAGAGATGGGGAAACTGTGGCCCAGAGAGAGACAATAACCTGTGTGTTCATGACAAGGGAAAGCTAATTTCTCCTTTTGCTAGCACACAGCTTTCCTACTTCATCACCGTCATGAAGCTATAGTTCTAACGCTCCAGAGCCAAGCAGTAACTTGGAAAAGATAAAGGATTCTGAAGCTCCTGCTCAAGATGGTCTTTTCCCTCCTCCTCCCCCAGGACCCTACCATTCCTCAGAAACTCTTATTTCCTATAAATAGTAGGTTTGCATGAAGGCAAATAAAACCTCTGACCAGCTTAGCCAAAGCCTCAGCCAACCTAGTTTGATGTCCTGCACACAAACCACTCAGGTAATCACTATTTCCCACACCCCTGCAAATTTGGAGAAATTTATTTGTAAAGCAGACCCTCATTCTTTTAAAACTGGCTCATCTTCTAAACATATTATATGTCAGACCCCTTGTTCTCTGAGTGTCTCAAATGTAGTCTGAAATAGCTGTACTTGAAGATGCGGTAGATGTGGAAGGGAAGGAGACACAGCAGAAGGGAACTCCTCCCATCGTGGAGAAGTCAGGAAGTACCTCTGGGCAGCTGCTGCAGTCAAGAGGTCAGGAGGAGGTAAAGAGGGGTGCCAATGCTGCCTATTGGCCCCTGTGCCCAACCCTTTCCCCAGCCCTCTAGCTCTCACACTGCCATGTCCCCCCTCACCCAGGTCAGGCCCCTGAAGTGACCCTGAGTTCTGTCATCAGCTTACCACCAACCTCAAAATCATTTTGGATTTCAGAAGATCTCAACCAGCTGTTAGGAAGAAACGTAATTAGATGAGAAAAGTAACTTACATTAATGTGTGGAAGACTAATTGTCTCTCCTAATGGAAAATTGCATTTTAAAATGTTTGCCTAAAGGAATCTTGTATTTGTGGAGGCATGGGCCAAATCTTTTTTTATAGGGAAGCCTTTAGAAGTGAAAGCTCTCCTTGGATCTCATTGTCTACTTCAGGCAGCCACTTCCTTCTCTCTGCCCCACCCCCATTCCTTTCCCCCAAAGCTGAGCCAGCTCAGGGCTCCCTTCTGAATGCTTGCCAGGCACCACCTGTTTTCAGAACAGCCGTTAGATGGCACTGGCAGCCAGTGAGCCGGCCCATCAGTATCTCAGGCTGAAGGGGCGTTTGGGAGAACATTGGTCAAACCGTGGTGTCCAGTCATGATGGGGGACAGGCTGCTCCTGTGGTAGACATTTGATTCTCCAGTTCAAGTATGAAGCCTGAACTTGGTGGACAAGGCAATTTACATTAAAGCTCTGAGACCACACGGCACAGAAAAATGCCAATTTACAAGAGAAGCAGAAAAAATGCTAGTTATATATCACTGTTGACAAGTGTAAAAGAACACATTAGTAGAGAAAGAAGTAAAATCATACAGGTCTGACAGTTCCCTCAACTATATTTCAATTCTCAAAATTGGCCATTCTGAAGTGATCATTTTCTAAAAACCTACCTCATGATTTCAGGCCTTTCTGAAAAGCACCAGAAAGCATTTCCTCTCCTTCTGCCCTACTGGCTGTGTTGCCCAACATGGTGACATTCTCACTCCCCACCCTCTCAAAGCTCCATTCTACTGCTAAAAAGTTAGGTAGTTTCCAGAAAGCAACTTGTTTTCTTTTTTCTTATGTGTATTTTCCATTTTCCTACAATGAACAAATATTACCTTGTGTCATTTTTTAAAAGTAGTAACGTAATGGGGAGATGTCAAATATTGGGCTTTTTGCAGGTAAGGAGAGTGTTATAACCCAATAATTGAAAGCCTTAGAAAAATAAATAGAAATTTGTGATTTTTTAATTGACTAACTTTATAATACAGCTACATTTATTGGAATTCATATGTGTAGGTGAATTCTCTATGAGCTAAACAAAACATTTCATGTGTTACCCTCACTGGCCACGCCCTTCTGTCAACATTAGAGGAGCAGAGGTGCAGAGTTGTGTCCTTGCACATGATCAAGTCCTAAAGCATAAGTGTCAAAGGAATATAAACTCCTTAAGTAAACCATAATCTGTGCATATCTTAACAATTGACAAAACAAATGCACGCTTTTACTTTCCTTGGCTCCTTCTGGCCATTCTGTGACAGCCACCACCTCCCCATTTATACTGAAGAATCTGAGGGATCCAAATGCCCTGCAGACTCTCCCTTCTTCCTTGGAAACGCCCCTTGCCCGAGCCTCTGTGAGCTCAGACGGCTGCCTCCGCCCTGCGGTCTAGCGTCTGCGGGATAGGAAGTCCACTCTGCGGTCCTACGTAGTGCACAGACAGGGCGGTTCAGGACCTTGGACAGTTCCCGCCCGGGCGCCCTCTTTCCACCCTGGCTGAATTTTGTGGAAGAGGAGACCCGGGTCGCGCCGTGGCGCAGCCACGTCGGGTGCTCCAGAGTGGGCAGGGAAACGAGGATTCAGGGGTCTGGATTCCAAAAAGCCTAGACTACAAGGAGTTTATTATGACTTTTAGCCTTTCCTCTCCTGCCCCCTTTTCTAACGTTAATTTGAGCTAGAGTTATATGGTATCTTGTAAGAAGTTACACCTACCCAGGAAATGGGGAGGAAGAGGAGCCAAAAGACCGGGCTGTCCCCAGAAGGCGCTAAGAGTTTCCGGGGTCCTAGCAGTCCCACTCCCCGGGGCAGACGCGGCCGCCAGCTCCTGGAAGCACTATCTTCAGCGCCGCAGCCGTTCGCTCCGCGGCGGGCGGCTTCCCACGCCGCGCTCAGTACAGAAAGTTTTCAAAGAGCTCAGGACCGAGGCGAGCCAAAGGCGCCTCGAGTCCGCTGTGGGAGCTGGGCGAGAGCATCCCGAGGCAGGGCCCCCAGGGTAAGAGCGGGGTTCCGCGCCGCTGCGCCCTTACCTGCCGCGGGGATGCTGCTCTCTGGGCGACTCCCGCTGCGCCGGGGCGAGGATGCTGGGGGCCTCTCTTGGTCACTTTTCTTCCTCTCTTTCTCCTCCTTCGCCGCCGCCTGGTCCTGGTCGCTCTCCCGGTCCTTATATATCTGCCGGGCTCGCCCGTGTGGGCTCTGGAAGAGAACTTCCCGGCAGGGCAACGTAACAAGCAACTCCCCCATCCATGGGAAGGGGGGCCATGGGGAGGGGGGTTTCCACGTAGGAGCTGAGCGCAAGGGCAGACGTGCCCGGAAAGGGGGCTGGATCTCTGCCCCCGGAGGCTGGAATTAACACTGTCCCGCTGAAGGGCGCACCTGGCAGCAGTCAGGAAAGAACTTAATTAAGGTCGGTTTTGGGTCTCCAGTAAGGACGAGCAGGCGGCTTAGCACCCTGGTGTGGGGCAGGCCTGGCACGCCTGCTGAGGTCGTTGAGGAGAGGGTGAACTTACCTGTGTGCGTGCTTGGGCTGGCATCTGCCTTGCTCACACCTGGAGGTAAACATCACGGCACAGGCAGTACACCTGTAATGACTCAGATTTCCCCAACGTTTGGAAACTGATGTGAAGATGTCACAGGGAATCACAAGCCCTCTGTTCCAGGCTGGGGAAGCTGAGGGCAGAGAAGGTCAGGAGTCATTCCCCTGAGGCCCAGGACAGGTTGTCTTCTGGGGGTATGAAGATGAGTTGCACTGTCCCCCTGGGGCCTGCTGACTGACAGCTTAGCCCAGGACAGGTTCCCTCCTGTGCCCCAAACCCCAAGGAAAAGGTGCTGTTAACCTTAGATTATTAATGGGGGAGGAGGGTTCTCTGTGAAGAGCAGCTGAAGTACTTCCCCTGTAGCCTCTGATCCCTCCCTGTGGCAATGAGCTGGCAGAGTGGTCTGGGGACTCTCGATCTTCTCCAAGCCTGGCCTTGGAGTTCTGGCTTGGTTCTAGTCTCAAATGCCAGGCCAAGGAGGAGAGGACAGCACTGAAACCTGCAGTGAAAGAGACTATCCCTCAGCCTGGAAGAAAGAAGCAATAGCAAATTGTGAGGAGTTGTGGGGGTAGGAGAGAGAGTTGGAACCAATCTGAACTTCAAATCCAGGTGCTTGTTTAATCTGCCAACTGCAGGAACTTTATTCCCAATCAGATGCTCTTTTTTGGACTCCAACACTCCCTTGAGAATTTCTGGTCAGTGACGTTGGCTTTATATTCAACAGTCCTTGCCTTTTGGGCCACAGGAGAGATCCAGGCTCCTTAACAGTAAACACAGTACTTTATCACCTGGCCTACGCCTCTTCCTAGGTCATCTCCCACCTCCCCGTCTTGCATCCTTGCACTTCAGCCATCCACAACATTCACGTTCCTATGAATACTACTTTCTCAAGCCTCCATCTCTTTGTCCACGCTACCCGCCCAACTACAACACTCTTCCTCTTTCCAGCCACCCATGAAAACTGGACTTGTGCACTAAGATTTAGCTCATTCATCATCACTTGTTCTCTGAAGCCCTCCTTGGCCACTTGTCCTACCTAGGACATGAAACATAGCTTTCTCTGTTCTCCCGAGAACCCCATTCCCATCCCATTACACGTAGCCTTCATTGCTGGGACAAATTCCACTCTGTCTTCCATCTTCCTTCTTCCATGCACTGTTGCTCCTCCCACTGCCAGGTATGTGAGCCTTCTAAATCAGATGGTGATTTTATTCTATTTTTCTTTGTATTATTTTTATAACTTCAAGGGGCAACTGGCGGTAGCAGAACAGCCAGACCAGGAAAAGTTCATATTGACCCAACTCTGTCCTCTTCTGTCAGACAAGTTCTTAATTACGTGCAGGAAAACTGAAAGGCCATTGAGCCACATTTAGAGTCACTAGGCAGGTTGGGGAGCCAGGATCCAAAAATAGGCAGGGACAAAGGTGGCTGGAATTATGACTAAAATCAGGTCATTGATTGGCTCCAATAAGAAAGAAAACTAGACCACTACTGGGAAGAAGGCCACAAGTGGCACTGTCACCCCGCAGGCATTGGACATAGATGTCTCTTCTATCCCCAGAATAAAAAAAAGTGAGAGGTTGCCATTCCCACTTTGGCTGATGCCACCAGAAAGGACTGACCACTGCCCTTGCTTCCTTGTATCACTAGCTCCTCTCTGAAAGACTGGAACAGGTGCCTCTGGTTGTCTGGGATAATAATATGATTTTTCCCCTTTATTCTGATAATGTGATGAATGACCATTGTTGATTTTTAGTGCTACACCTACTACGTATTCCTCGATAGAGCCCAATTTATGAAGTCTTATCTTTATATAGCACTGGGTTCAAATTGCTAATATTTTATTTAAGATTTTTGCATCCATGTTTATGAGATTGGCCTGTAATTTTCCTTTCTTGTAGAATTCTTGTCTGATTTTGGTACCAAAATTATCCTATCTTCATAAAACAAGTTGGAAATCTCTCCTCCCACCCCACCCCCATTTTTTATAGTTTAGTAGAAGAAATCTGTGTATAATGGTGTTTATCTCTTTCCTAAATGTTTGGGATGATTCATCAGTGATGCCATCTAGGTCTTTAAGGTTGTTTGTTTGTTGAATGATTTTAAATTAAAGATTCAATTACTTATTAGCACTATTTCAATTGTCTATTTCTTCTTGTGTCAGTTTTAGTAAGATGTGTATTTCTAGGAATTTGTCCATTTCATCTAAATGTTTTAATTTATTGGCTCAAAATTGTTTATTATGTCTTCTTATTGTCTTCTTAGCATCTATGGAATCTGTAGTTATGACCCCCTTTCATCTCTGATATTGGTAATTTATGTCTTCTCTTTTTTCTTGATTAGTTTTCTTAGGAGTTTATCAATCTTATTAGTGTTTTTAAGGAATCAATTTTGGTTTTGTTGATTTTCTCTATTGCATGTACACTTTTTTCATTTCTGAAATTTCTGCTGTTATTATTATTTCTTGCCTTCTGATCTCTAATTAGTGATTCTTTTTTTATCCGCTTGAGTTGGACATTATATAAATGCTTTTACTTAGATAATTGATATTCAGCCTTTATTCTTTTTAATATATGTATTCATGGCTATAAATTTGTTTCTAAGTATGGCTTTAGTTGTGTCCCACAAGTTTTGATACATAGTGTTTTTATCATCATTTAATTTAAAATATCTTCTTATTTTCATTGAGATGTCTTGACTGCCCTATGGGTTATTGGGAAGTGTTCTGTTTAACTTCCAAACATTGGAGATTTTCTAGTTATGTTTTGAAACTAATTTTTAGCCTAATTCCTCTGTAGCCAGAGAACATTCTCTTTTTGCTTTTAGTCCTTTGAAATTTGGGGGGCTACTTAATGGATGAACTTATGGTCCATTTTGATTAATGTTTCATATGCAGTTCAACAGAATATGTGTTCTATGGTTGCTCAAATAGTCTATATCCTCTCTATACCTGCATCCGCTCTGATTATTTGTCATCTTATTCTTTTAGTTACTGATGGAAGTATGTTTTTATTTTTTTATTTGTTAAAGATTGGCACCTGAGCTAACATCTGTTGCCAATGTTCTTTCTTCTTCTCCCCAAAGCCCCCCAGTACATAGTTGTATATTCTAGTTGTAGGTTCTTCTGGTTCTGCTATGTGGGATGACGCCTCAGTATGGCCTGATGAGTGGTGCCATGTCTGTGCCCAGGATCCAAACTGGCAAAACCCTGGGGCGCCAAAGCAGAGCACACGAACTTAATCACTCAGCCACAGGACCAGCCCCGGAAGTATGTTTTTAAAATCTCCCCATTATTTTTGTGGAGTTGATTACTTCTCCCTTTGGTCCTGGCATTAAAACGACTATTTCTAGAAATCTAATGGTGAATGTGGGGCGGTAGTGGCGGGTAATATAGGATCAAGAATGAAGACAGCAGAAAGGTACTAGAGCCTGGTTGCATGCTGATAGGAGTAATCCAGCAGAGAGAGGGAAATTGCTGCAGACGAGAATGGGGAAAACCAAATATCCAAGTCTTAAGCGGAAGTGAGATGGGATCCAGAGGAAGTACCCAGCCTCCAAACAGTGGAGGACTTTCCATACTAGGGATGGAGGAGGAGAAGGTGCAGACACAGGTAGACTTGTAGGATAAGCCACAGGGCGAGGAGGGGACTTCTGTCTGTACCAAAGCCTTTACCTTTTCATCCAGGCTTTCCTGGGAATTAACCTGAGGAAATTATCTAGCAGTTACACTAAATGCTATTCAAGACTATTCCTACAACACCATTTACAGTAGCAATAAAATGAAATAAACTAAACATCTATAGTAGGGTATGATGATAAAAATTATGGTAAAGCCATACAATGGAATAGTTTACAGCCATTAAAAATAATAATGTAGACATTTATTTCTAGACATAAAAAATGACTACTATATACTTTAAGTGAAGTATGATAAGATATAAATATAAATGAGATAGAGATAGAAATAGAGATGAAAGATACCAAAGTGTCAATAATGGTCGTTCTGGTTATTTAACACTATATTCCAAACCACCCCCAAAACTTAGTGGTTTAAAACAACAACATTTATTTTGCTCATGATTTACACTATGATCAGGGCTCGGCAGGGCCGGCGTGTCCCTGTCCCGCATCAGCCTGGGCAGCTCAAAGCCTGGGGTCTACAATTCTCTAAAGTTATTCACTCACATGACTGGTTCCTGGGCTGGGAAGACTCAAACAGCTGGGCAAGAAGAGCTGGGGCTCCTCAGACACTCTCTCTATCTCTGTGTGGTCTCGCCAGGTGATCTCTTCAGACTCAGCTCAGAGTCCCCTAAGTTTTAGGGAAGCCAGACTTCTCCCACATAGGCTCAGGCCTCCTAGGGTTGCATCTGGAGGTGATTTGTGTTGACAAGAAGAGGGGGTGGGTGGTCAGCAAGGGCTTCCCAAAGAAGGGGATGCTGAGCTGGGCTGAGCCTTGATACAACACGTCACCAGGATGAAGAGAGGAAAGGCATTCCCAACAGAGGGAACAGCATGTGCAAAGGGCTAAAAGCTGGAGAAACCCTGTTACGTTCATGGAATGCTGGATGCATGTGGTGGAGGGAGAGAGAAAAGACTGGAAACAGTCAGAGGTAAGAGGGGAGGAGGTGGAGGACCATTTAGGGATTGAGTCAGAGAAGCAATAGGACCAGATTTCTGTAGCAGTGAGGAGGATGGTCAGAGCGGAGAGAGCCTGGGGACAGCAAGGGATGACCAGAAGCCCAGTGCTCTGCTCCAGGGCCTGGAGGCCAGTCCTGCCAGGAGTGGGAACAGGGAGTGGGGAGATGAGGCGGAGGCAGGTCCATGAAATACTAAAGCTGTGGCATCAGCATGGGGGAAGGAGTCACGGACACTCCCCTGTCTGAGATTGGCATGGCTATGTGCATGGTGCAATGCGGTGTTGTGGTTAAGAGCACAGCTCTGGGGCCAGACCGCCTGGTCTTAAGCCCACTCAACCACTGCCTCGCTGTGTGACTCTGAGCACATTCCCAACTTCTCTGTACTTAGTTGTCCCATCTGTGAAATGAAGGAAATGATTGCACTAACCCCTGTGGCTGTCATATGGATGAAATGAGGGAACGTGTAAAATCTTAGAGCAGGGCCTGGCTTCTAGTTAGTCCTACACAGCGCTAGCCTTTATCCTTATAACTATAGAAGAGCTGGCACCTGGAAAGCCCAGACTAGAGCGGAAAGAAGGAAGGAAGAAGGGAAGGGAGGAGGAGGGGGAGGGAAAAGAGAATGAGGGAAAGAGGGATAGAAGGAAGGAGACAGGAGCAGTCACGGGGTCTCTGGACAGAGTAGCTGAGTCTGTTTAGAGACCTGAGTGTGAGGATTCCTGGGCTGGGCTGGTGCCCTGACACCTGGCTGCTCTCGTCATCCCAGCTTTTCACCTTTGAAGGTTTAATTGGAAAAGCGATGTCACCGGGGTGTGAGTGCGTTACAAAGACAGGTGTAGAGGCAGCCTCTGCAGGGGAGAAAGAAGGGCTGGGAGGACAGTAACAAGGATAGGGTGGCTGAGAACCCAACACGGGGAGGCGGTGCACAAGGAGGGCAACCTTGCCCTCAGCCTCCACGCACCCGGGCAAGCGGTGGGGGACGAGGCCGCCATGTGCCTGCGTGCTGGAACAAGCACTGGCTCGAGCCCTGAGGGTTGGAGTGAGGATGAGCAGGACGGAATCCCAGCTCCCTCCTGCCCGCCCTGCTTCACTCACTCTCCCCAGTCCCCATGGACAAGCGGGGTGGCTGCCAGCCCTGCCTCATGTCAGAACAACCGTCCCTTTTCAGCTCCTCGGCCCAACTGGGGCCCCTGTGGGGAGGGGCACTTCATTCCTGCGGCTTCTGGGCCAAAGGGGCCTCATCCTGCTCAGCTGGTGCCCCTTGTCTGCAAGGGAACAGGTCCTGTGGTCAGTGTGTGAAAAGTCCCTGGCAAGGTGCCTGGCACAGAATTGGTGCTCAAGAAATATTTGCAGAGAGAGGGTTGGAGGGAGTGAACGAGGAAGGGAGCCTGATGAAGCCTCAGTTTACAGAAGCTCATGATTCTCTAAAACCCTCTCTGAACTTCTTCTGCAGGATGTGTGAACCTAAAACAGAGAGTGGTCCCCCTCCTCGCATGGCGTCTGAATTAGAAGTAGCCAGCATCCGCCCCTTGACGTGTGTGTCTAACGGGGATGCGGGGATGGGAGGGGAGAGGCTCCGCCCTCCCTGCTTGCAGCAGCCCAGGAACCAGGGGCAGCTTTGGGGTGGCTCTGGCTCTCCATGATGCCGACCTAAGTCACCGCAATCTTATTGCCCTCTAGTCACTTTCTCTTTCAGAGATAAGAATAGAGGACACTGAGCGTCCTTCTGCAGGCAGACACATGGGGGTGACCTGCCCGGTGCACTGTGGATGCTGAGCAGAGGGGCTTTCTGGCGAGAGAGCGAGGCGGCTGTGGAGCCTCTGGGTACAGGACAGGGAGCAGCATCCAGCCCAGCCCCGGGCAGACCAACCCTCACCGCAGAGAGGAAGAGCCGTGGAAAGCACACAACAGGGCGGATGGGGTGACCAGGGCTTTGGGCAAGGGCTCTCTGCCCCAGGAGTCGGGGAGGGAATGAAGGGCAAAGTAGGGAGAGAGACTGGAGAGGAGGGGACAAGCTGAGGGACCCTGGGGAGGAAGGGTCAGAAAAGGGCCATGGCCAGGCCTTGGAGTCCAACTGGATGCTGGGGAGAGAGGAGAGAGAAAGAAGCCAGCAGGACCTTGGTGTGGGGCTGGGGAGTGGACTGGGAAGACTAGAAAGGGGGGTGGGGAATCGCTGAGACATGTAGCCTTTGAAGCAGCTACTGTTCAACCTGTTCTCCACCCAGGGCCAGCACCCATGGGCGCTCACACAGTGCTTACTGGGAGGCCACGACGTGTGTGTGCGGGGTTGGGGAGTGCCTGCTCGGAGTGCCCAGATTTGGTTCCATCATTCATTCACTCAACAAATGTTTATTGACCTGAACATGTGCCAGGACAGACCAGGTCTGTGGTCCCAAGGGGACTTCAGCTCTAGGGAAACTGATAATAAAGCAGTCAACAAATAATTACAAACTGTGATAAATACAATGAAAGAAACAGAATGTGAGAGAGGAGAGGAAAAGCTTCTTAGCAGAAGGAACAGAGAGTGCAAGGGCCTTGGGGCAGAGAAGAAAAGAGGGTTCCAGGAGCTGCTGGAGTGGGAGCAAGGGGAGGGGAGGAGCCCTTGGAATGCAGGGACATGAGGGGTCGGGTCTTGGAGACTGTGAGGGTCATTAGATGACAACTTAATTTTATGCCAGGAACACAGGGAAGCCATTACTGGATTTAAGCAAAGGAGTGGCAGGATCCAGTAGAATTCCTTTGAAAGATGGCTCTGGCCGTTGTCTGGAGAACCCCTCAGAGGGCAAGCGACCAACAGCCTCCTTTGGGGAGTCAGAATCAATAGGACTTGGAGCAGATGTGGGGGAGGTAAAGGAAGGGATTAATTGTGCATCTGGATTTCTGGTTTGAGCAGCTGGGTGATGCCAGTCAGAGGTGTGGGGAAGGCTGAGGGGCTCATGGGTTTGGAGGAGGAACCATGAGCTCGGGGACCTTGGGCAAGTTACCTAACCTCTCTGAGTTTCTCTGAGGACATTCAAAGTCCCACGTCCTGAGGCTCAAGAGGGTTCTTGCAAGACTCAGGAGCAGCTGGGAGAAATCCTAACTACCATTCGGGCTCTTGTCAATAGAAACACCAACTACAACTTTCTCGGCCAGGGAGCCTGATTGGGGTGGAAGGCCGACATAGAGCTAGTCCCCCAGAAAGGCCCCTGAAGCCTGGAGCAGGGAGTGGGGAAGGGTCCCACCGCCCCTTTGCCCCAGCAGCACAGCACACACACTCCCAGCCGGTGGCCCCTCCCAGCGCCCCCTCCCCCGCCCCTGGGCCACTTTGCCGGCCTGCAGCTTGACCCCAGGGGCAAAGAGGAATCAATTTGCGTGACGAATTGGAATGAAAGTGATTTCAATTGACCTTTGAATGAGGTTTTAATTTGCTTTATTACAGCCAGAGGGGCCTCGTGAAGAGCCCCTCGAGACTGCTTTTATCGACTAATGTGGGCATTAGTGCAACAGCCTGGTCTCAGCTAGCTAGCCTGGCAGAGCAGAGAGGCGGGGGCGGGAGAGTCCACGCCCCTCCTGGAACGGTCTCCAGCAGCCTCGGGGGCGAAGCAGAGTCCGGAGCGGAGGGAAAAGCGGTGGCCTGTAACCAGCCTGGGGTCCAGTCCCACCATCTGTGGCTGGATGGCCTTGGGACCTGGACCAGCACCTCGCCTCCGGCCTCAGTCTCCTCATCTGAACAGTGGTGGGAGGGGAATGCGGACTAGATGGGCCCTCGGTCCCTTGCGGGCCTGACGTTCTGTGGTTTAAGCTCAGATCTAGCGTCAAACTCTGTGGTGGACGTGGCTGGTCTTACAGAACGTGGCCTAGAGTAGGGATGGCAGAGCTAGCTGGGCTGAGGGGCTAAGCTCTGTCCCTCGGTCCCTTGGGGCTCTCTTATGCGCTTGTTTTTCTCTAAATTTCTTCTTGAGTCCCTTCAAATGGGCCAGAAAATTCTCTGTTCTCATATTCCAAATCCAGAGGAAGCCAGTGGGGTCACTTGACTGATTACCTTCTCTTCTCCTGGGCAGAGCCCCGCAGGCAGCTCCCTCTGGGGTCCACGCAGCCCAGGGCAAAGAGCCCCCTGCAACTACTGCTCTACACAGGGCCAATTTCAGTGTGACACCCTGGGACAGAGGCCTGTGAATTCGTATTTACAGTCCTGTGTTAGAAACGTCAGGTTTTCTTCTCCTGTGGTCTATACATGGGTGTACAGCCACATGGACGCACATGTGTGTTCTTTTAGAACCACTCCATTATCCTAATCCCCTTTTTCAAACTGAGGATTTGTTCCTGTGCAATCAGAGTAGACTTCCTGGAGGTGAGGTCTTGCTGAAAATGTCATGGACATCAAGGACACACTAGGCTCTCCTATGTGACATCCCTGCAGCCACTTGTCCCAGACAGAGCCCAGGTGCCAGCCACAACCGTTCTGACGTTCTGATGCAGTGGTGGTCATAATGAGCCTTTTGTGGGGAAATGCCTTTGTTAGGGCCTTTGGCATGACAGCCACTTTTTCAGAAGAATGCAGAGTTCTCCAGCCATGGGTTGAGGCAGGGAGAGTGACGTGATACCAGGAAGGATGCTGGTGATGTACATCCATTAGCGCATCGCAGGAGAGGCATTCAGAAGCCCCGGAACCGTCCTCCTTCCCGCAGATCCAACAATGGCTGCGCAGAAGGGGCTTGAAGTGGCCTTTTTACGGGCACTCAGCTCCGTCCCTATCTCTGAGCCCCGCCTGCTGGGTGACCAGCTTCCATTCTCATGCCTCGCTCAGAGGGATGGAGCAGCCAGGACGGCAGATCCAAGCAGCCGGCCTGAGGCCCAGAGAGCCCACGCCATGCCCTCAAGGCCCCTCGCCCTGGGAGAGGGACGCCAGGCCCCAGCAGAGCCGGTGCATGGTGACCTGCTCTGCATGCACGCCCAAGTGTGCACATGTGTGATGTGATGTGCGTGGGGCAGGGACATATAAAAGGTGGTTTAGTTTGGTGTTTCGTTGGGCTTTTTTGTAGTAAAAAGCTTTAAAGTCAAAAGACTTTTTTTTTTTTTAACAAAATGGCACATGGAAGTGATTCCCTTTAAATCCCCCTGGGGCAGCTGTGCTGGACGCCTGTGGCAGACACCTGCGGGAGCTGCCCCCAGGACCAGTTTCCAAGTCGCCTGAGAAGGCCAGTCTGCTGACTCCAGAGGCACCTCTTTAAAATGTATCAATTATGTTCCTTTTATTTCTCCTTTCTATCGTAGTTAGGTCTTTATGTTGAAATACTTTTAATTCACAATGGGAGTGGGAAGGTTTAATATTCTATATGAATTTCATTTTGGGATGGTAAATAAGAGCTTACAGAATATTTGCTCTTTGAAGGGAATTTTGCTGCTGGCAGGAATGTAAAACAATGTAGCCGCTTTGGAAAACAGTTTGCGGTTCCTCAAAAAGTTGAACCTCGTTAAAAACAAGACAACAGGGGCAAAATGGAGTTGCTTATGCTAAGCCCCACATCACCAAACCGAGACTTAACTACAGACTCAGCTTTGCCAGAAATGGAATCCTAGACCAGCCACCCAGGAACCCCCTGACCAGCACCAGTGACGTCACCTACCTGACAGACCCCTGCGGTCCCCTAAAGGAAAGCGACTTTGCAATAACCAACTGCTTTTTGCACAGTATAACTTTCTTGTTCCCGCTCCCTTTGGCCTATAGAAGTCTGTCATTTTCAGACAGCTCCTCGGAGCTCCTTTCTATCTGCCAGATTAGATGCTGCCCAATTTAAATTGATTTTTGCTCAAATAAACTCTTAAAATTTTTAATATGCCTCAGTTTATCTTTTAACAACATAGTTACTATATGAGTCAGTAATTCCACTCCTAGGTATCTACCCCAAAATGTATACACCAATGTCCACAGCAGCATTATTTGTAATTGCCAAAAAACGGAAACAACCCAAATGTCCGTCAGTTGAGGAATGGATAAACAAAATGTGGCATATCCACACAACGGACTATCATTCAGCAATAAAAAGAAATGAAGTACTGGGGCCGGCCCGGTGGCTCAGCGGTTAAGTTCACATGTTCCGCTTCGGCAGCCCAGGGTTCGCGGGTTCGGATCCTGGGTGCGGACATGGCACTGCTTGGCAAGCCATGCTGTGGCAGGCATCCCACGTATAAAGCAGAGGAAGATGGGCATGGATGTTAGGTCAGGGCCAGTCTTCCTCAGCAAAAAGAGGAGGATTGGCAGTAATTAGCTCAGGGCTAATCTTCCTCAAAAAAAAAAAAAAAGAAATGAAGTACTGATAGATGCTACAGCATGAATATGTTGAATAAATAGTAAATTCATTATGAATTTATGAATATATTAGTTAAATCATGTATGAATGTTAAAACATTATGCTAATTGGAAGAGGTCAGACATGAAAGGCTACATACTGTATGATTCCATTTATATGAGATTCCCAGAATAGGCAAATCTAGAGAAACAGAAAGTAGACTAGCAGTTGCCAGGGGCTGCGGGTGTTGGGAGAAATGGAGAGTGATTTCTGATGAGTGTGGATTTCTTTTCAGAGTGATGGAAATGTTCTAGAAAGGTGGTGATGGTTGCACAGCTCTGTGAATGTAATAAAAGCCATTTTATTGTACACTTTAAATGGAGAATTATGTGGTATGTGAATTGTATCTCAATAAAACTGTTATTAGAAAAGGGGTGATTTTTTGAGAGACAGAGTGGCAACAGAGAAAGCCAGGTGTTGAGTCTTTCAACATAACAATAGAGGAGGGAATCCTCTGGACAGGAAGCTGTGAAAACCATCCCACTACCCCTCAGTGTAAGAAAACCCCAACCAGTTTCTCCCTCCTGTGTCTTTCTTTCCTGTGAGCCTCCTTTACTACTCACAGGGCGCACTTCACTTCTGCTCTCCAAAGGTGTGAGGTTTTCCCCACACCAAGTGGTTCTCCACGACACCAGCTGGGTGTCCTACAATTTAACTCTATTCTGACACTGCCTGGAGAATAGTCTCAGATCCCACAGATTAAGCTCTCAGTCCTACAGGACTCCTCCCACACTGCCTCAGCTGCCAATCACAAGTAGTAGGTCCCCAGGTCACCCACTACTTCTATCCGATATGGCTACACATTGGAGGGTCCCATCCTCCGCTTTGATCAATTTGTTCAAGCAGCTCACAGAACTCAGGGAAACTGTTGTTTACATTCACCAGCTTATTAAAGAATGCGATTAAGGATACAAGTGAACAGCCAGAGGAAGAGATACATGAGGTGAGCTCTGGGAGGGTCCCCAGCACAGGAGATTCTGTCCCTGTGGAGTTGGGTATGTCACCCTCCTGGTGTGGATGTGTTCCCCAACCTGGAAGCTGAACCCTGTGATATTAGGATTTTATGGAGCCTTCCTTACGTGGGCATAATTGATTGTTAACTATTTCTAGCCCCTCTCCCCTGGAGGATGAGGGGTGGGGCTGAAAATTCCAAGCTTCTAGTCATGGCTCGGTCTTTCTGGTGACCAGCTCCCACTCAGGAAACCACCCAGAGTCACCTCAATAACAAAAGATGCTCCTCGTGCTCTTATCATTTAGGAAATTACAAGGGTTTAGAAGCTCTGTGCAGGGAACTGGGGACAGAGACTGTAACAACCGACCCCATCTTATCAACAGAGTAATTTAGAATGGTTTTTCAGTAACTGAGATTTCTCGTCCAGTTCAAGATGATTGAGACCACCAGCCTATCAACTGGGCCTGCGCAAATGCTTGGTGAGTGAACTTTTTGACTTCAAGGAGCTAAAAACGCCACCCTCAGATCGTGGTAACACTGCCATTTTGTGAACATTCACCCTAGGAAGAGGCACGAAGCTTGCCAATGCTTGCGCAGATCATCAATTACCTCATTTCTCCTCACCTCCAATCATCTGTCTCCACATTGCAGACCGCCCTGCCCTTCATCCCATAAATTGCATCTCAAGCCCTGGATCAGGGAGACAGATCTGAGAGTATGTGCCCCTGTCTACTTGCAGATCCATCTAGCAATAAAACTGATTTCTTTCCCCAAAAGCTGATGCTGTAATAATTGGCTTTTTTATGTGCATCAGGCAAGAGAACCCCAATTTTGTGCAGTAACAAGACCAATATATATTTTCTATTATCTCACACCCTTCCGTAGGAACATCCTTATAGGAGCCCAGGAAAACCCATCCCATCAAAATCTGAAAGAGAAGGGGCTGGCCCCGTGGCCGAGTGGTTAAGTTTGCGCTCTCCGCTGCAGGCGGCCCAGTGTTTCGTTGGTTCGAATCCTGGGCGCGGACATGGCACTGCTCATCAAACCATGCTGAGGCAGCGTCTCACATACCACAGCTAGAAGAATCCATAACGAAGAATATACAACTATGTACCGGGAGGCGTTGGGGAGAAAAAGGAAATAATAAAATCTTTAAAAAAAAAAAAATCTGAAAGAGAAAAAAGGGATATGATCGACACCTTAAGGAGTAGTACAGGGAGGGGGGGATAGAAAGATGTGAAAGAATCTTTACTGAAATAAAAAATGTATTAGGAAAAGATGACGTTTCAGAGGTCAAGACTAAATTAGAAGAAACACAAGAACAAATAAAACACAAGAGAAAATAAACATAATTAAAAGCAGAGAAAGGAATAAAGCATAAAAAGACATGTAAAAATCATCACATAGAAATGAAAGGCTTCTAGAGAAAATAACAGATAGAGAAGGTAGACAAGGGAGATCAGATATATATTTTACTGGAGTTCCCAGAAAAGAAAACCAAAGCAATGGAACAAATATTTAAAACTATAATTCAAGGAAGTGTTGCTGTAATAAAAGACTTGAAAACATAGATATATGGCTAACACCTGCCACCAATCTTCCTCTTTTTGTATGTGAGCTGCCATCACAACACAGCCACTGAGGGACGAGTGGTATAGGTCGGCATCTGGGGAACTGAACCCCAGGCCGCGGAAGCAGAGCATGCTGGAACTTAACCACCTGGCCACCGGGTCTGGCCCTATATATTAATATTTATATTGAAAGCATACTCCATAATTTGAAAAGTTGACTCACAATGTTCAATACCAACAAATATTCCAATACAATCATTGGGCTTTTGTTATAACGAATATATTCTTTGGGCATAATGCAAAAAGTCCAAATCCACATAAATCAAAGAAAATCAGATTGGCATCAGACTTCTTGTCAGTGATATTTAAATTGAAGCAACGTTCTCGTGGAAAAGTGTGAGCCGAGGATTTAATCTTTAGCTAAACTATTGTTCAAGTACGAAGGACACAGACACCAAGTTATGAATAAGCAGGAATCTACCACAGACCAAATTTAAGGAAAGCACCAAATTGTTTGAAGCTTCAGCATAAGTCGGGATGGGGGTTCATATTAAATGTAAGTAACGAAGAACTAAAACTAAAAGATGGGAAATGGACACAAAGCTATAAGTGAGTCATGTGCCCTGACAATGTAGAAATAATTCAATTAGTGAAACATGCAAGAATCCGAAAGGCAATAAGTATAAATGGAATAAGGTCTCCAATTGCCTCTGGTTATTAGGTGAGAATAAAACAATATCACTTGAAACTGAAAAATCAAGAAGCAGATGTTTATTTCAGATTACAGAGATGAAATCCTGAGCAACAAATTTGTGGGTAAAGGAGAGAGAGAGAAGCAATTCATAATGAACGTCTGTGTGGCTCATATTAGGAAACCAAGAGACAGTATCTAGATACTAAATAAAGCCATAACTAAAGGTATTATATAATGAAAGTATCCATTAGTGATAATCACTAGAACAATAATATACATGTTCCTAAATACCACACAATGAGAAAGAAAAAACAGTCCATCTAGAGAAAAACTTTATTGGGTATACATAACATAAAGTATGTACTTATGTCATGTATGAAATATAAAGCAGTATGACAAACCAGGACCAGATAAATCATATTCATATATGTAAATGGACTTGAATCATCTATAAAGAAAAAATATTTTTAGGCAGGTTAACAAAATTCAATTCAGTGCTGTATAATGAAACACACATAAAACAAAAAACGGGGGGGGGGCGATTTTGGAAGAAAATTGATAAAAAATTGTGGTATAGTCATAGAATAGAATATCCATAAAAAAGAGCAAACTACTGAAACATGCAACAACAGGGACAAATTTCAGAAACATGACACTGAGTGAAAGAAGGTGAAGAGTTCACACTGCGTGGTTCCGTTTATAGCAAGTCCTGGCTCGGCAAAAGTTATCTAGGGGGAAAGAAATCGGAGGAGTGGGTGCCCCTGAGGATGGTGAGGAGATTGACTAGGGAGGGACACGAGGGAACTTTCTGGGGTCAGGAATATGTTCTATATCACAATGGGGTGTGGGTTACACAGACGTATGGCTTTGTCAAAAATGAACAAAAGGTATGGTACCACGTGTACAATTCCCTCTAGGTAAATTATACCCCAACTTAAGAGAAGGGAACAGCCATGTGTGCCCTCAAAGGGTCTCTGAACTCTTTCACAGCCAGAGCCGGGCAGCCAGGCCTGCACATCCAGCCGCCTGCAGAGCATGTGGCCTCCACCCGCTCGGGCCTGTGGGGACCACTGCCCAGGGCTGCCGGTGGCCTGGTCTCAAGAACACGGGCCCTGAGACAGGTGTCCAGAGGAAACAAATGTCATCAAGGGGCCCCGGCTTTTCAGCTGGTGCCGGTGGGCAGGGAGAAGGCCCACGGGGTCCTGTCTTCCCATAAAAAAGCAGGGGCCTTTCCAGGGCAGTCGCTGCCTCCATCTCTCAGGCCTAAACGAGGGGAGGGGCCGGGGAGGGCGGGCGGAACAAAAGGGAGCAGTCGCATCCCCATCTTCCCTCTGTGCTTTTAGAAAGCTCGAGGAGTGGAGAGGGGACGCAGTTTGCTTGGGCCTGGGTTGAAGAGGGAGATTTCGCAGACGGAGCGCTGGGGAGACAGATGAACTGGGGAGGAGAGCGGCTTTCAGGAGAGCGCAGCCGGTGCATCCGGCGGGCAAGCCATTTGCCATTGTGCCCACGGCCTTCAGCCCACTGCACTCCGGTGAAGTGGATGGAACACAAAGGCCCCAGGGCTGGTGACTCGCAGCCCCATCTATGTTTTAGACGCTAATGATGGCCAGACCAGGGTAATGGGTTGTGAAGGGCACGGGGGATGGCGGAGGAGAGGACGGAGGCTGGGGGTGGGGGTCTGTCTCAGAAGTTCTTGGGGGACCTGGGGTCTCTCCTCCACGACAGCCTCCCCTGCTGCCCACTCAGGGGCCTGCTTGGCCATCTGAAACGCCAGACTCAAAACCTCAAGGCTCACACGTGGTTGGCATGATTTTGTCATTCATAGTCAAGGGAGGGACAAGGATGCACACTGCCCTTCAGACCTAAGACTGGCCGGAGCATGTGGCCCAGAGGGGTCAGCAGGGACCAGGGCCAGGAGGGGGTTCTCTCATCCACCAGCCTCAGAGCAGAAGTCAGGGCCAGCATGCACAGCTGAGATGCACGACAGGGTTGCTGCCAACGTGAGCACCCAGAAGTCTTTCCCTCAGATTGATTGAAGTAAGTACCTCCATGTTGTAGAAAAACAAGTAATGATGTGGAAAGATGTTCACACCATTATTAAGGGATAAATAGCAGGTCATAAATCAGTATCTATGGTGTGATCCCATTTTTGCTGTTTTAAAAGAGTGTGTATAAGCAAATTAGAAACTCTGGAGGAAGTGCATCATGTGCTAGCAAAGCTTCTCCAGGGATTACTGGGAATTCTTCTCTTCTTTTTGCTTGTCTCTACTTTCCATATTGTCTAAAATAAGCAAATAGTCCTTTTGTAAAAAAATTTTTTATTAACAATTTTAAATGAATAATAAAATCAATAGATACAAAGCTCCCTCTCTCCCATCCTGCCACCGTACTGACCCCCCCACATCCCAAAATAATCCTTTAGGTCGAGGCCTCGTCTTAAGGAGTAAAGGACGAGGCTTTGAGGGAACCGAGTACGTGCAGTTGAGTGTCCCATCCCGTCGTACTTTCAGACTTTGACATGTAGCTTCTCCACCAAAGGCACCTCCATGAAAGTGGGTCATTCCATGAGAGGGAGTGTGTGGTCATGAACAGGAAGCTGGCGTGACAGCGAGATGGAAGGGCTGGGCATCAGCCCAGGGTGGGGCTCTCAGGGGTCTGTGCAAGGACTGGTCTTTCGAAAGATTTTAGTCCATGACCTTGAAGAGAGGGTACCAAAGGACATCAAGGCTGCAGGAGAGTGAAATTCTGAGATGCTGGGGACAAATGCACAGCTGGGAGGATGGAGGGGTGGAGGGAGAGTCCCAAGGGGGCAGTGAAGCAAAGCCTGAGGCTGTGTGTTTACCATGGGTCGGGCTCCCTGTTAAGACTGGGAAAGGAGTCGGAAAGACAGTCCGTTCCCTAATGGGACAGGTGGCTGGTGTGTCCAGAGAGACCAAAGCACCGGTGGGCACCAACAAGAGGAGTATCAGAAAGAAAACTTGACTCTCTCACTCACGGTTCAGGGATTGTAAACTGGAGCGACTTTGCTGGATGGCAAACTGGATTTATGTGTCCATGTTGTCAATGTGTCTGCCCTTTACCACAGCACTCCCATCTCTAAGACTTTATCCTAAGAAAACGCATGAAAAGGTGCATGAAGACACATGTAGAAGGGCTTTTGTGTTTGTTAGAGGAAGAAATGGAAACAACATAAATATCCATCAACTGGGGATTGGTTTAATAAATCATGGTGCTTCCACATGCAGAGTGACTGTAAGCCTCATGAGAGCAGAACGGCATGTGTTTCATCAACACTCTACATCTAACACACTGGACAGTGTCTAGTGCCTAGCAGGCCCGTGTTCGATGAAGGAAGGAGCAAAGGAACAAACCGATGACAGCTATGTCATATAGCTCTTTAGAAGGAGGCTGAGGTCTGGTACAGCTGATATGGAAAAAGAGCCGCAATATGTTGTTGCGCAGAAAGTGGGCGTCACGGCCCAGCATCATGGGTCTGTTTGTGCATTTGTTTAAGTCTGAGGGAATTTACATGAAAACAAAACACAGAGGATTTGGAAAGGACACGATGGAGGTGTTAACAACGCTGACTGCTAGATGAGCTAGATTATGGAGTCTTTTCTACTTATTCTTCTATATTTTCTGACTTTTCTGTAATAACCACGTTTCAATTTTATGAGAAGAAACACAAAGTTATGTTAAGATTTAAAAACAATAAAGTGGAGGTAAATTCTTGACCCACAGAATCCCTGAGCGTAATAAAAGGGTTACTTTGAAGCTGCAAAATTTGAGAGATTTAGCAGTAATAAGAACCAAAACAGGGGCCGGCCCGGTTGCTGAGTGGTTAAGTTCGTGCACTCCGCTTCGGTGGCCCAGGGTTTCACCGGTTTGAATCCTGGGTGCGGACATGGCACCGCTCATCAAGCCATGCTGAGGCGGCATCCCACATGCCACAACTAGAAGGACCCACAACAAAGAATATACAACTATGTACTGGGGGGCTTTGGGGAAGAAAATAAACTCTTTAAAAAAAAAAAGACTATACAACTATGTGCCGGGGGGCTTTGGGGAGAAAAGGGGAAAAAAATAAAATCTATAAAAAATAAATAAATAAGTAAAACAAAATATGCAACTGTGTACTGTGGAGATTTGGGGAGAAAAAAACAGAAAAAGAACCAAAACAACAATGAAACGGATGACCATTCAGTCTTTAGAGATCATTGTTTCTAAATGCCGAATCCTAGTCCATTAGAGAGAAAGTCTGCAACTTGTCCAACCAACCAGACGTTGCGGGTGTACGTGTTGCCAGACTTTACTGTTCATTTATTCAACAAAGATGTATTTAGGATCTATTATGTGCCAGGCACGGAGTGAGGTGACAGGTACTGGGAATGCTCTGGTAAACAAGGCAGGCTTTGTTCTAGAAGCTTCTGTTTCAATGAGAGACGTTTAAGAAAGTAAACAACCAAATAAATGTATAATTACAAATTGTGATAAGTATCATGGAGAAAAAAAAACTCTAAGAATCTCTAATATGGTGCAACAGTCGAAAATTATCAGGATTATGATAATAATAATAATAAGCATTGCAGAGAATGACACAGCAATCAGAAGCTGTGGAAGAGCAAAAAGCTGTTTAGGAAGGAAGTATAATCAGAGTGCAAATTTGTCTGCAGCGAACAATATTTACATAGTCTTAATGATTTAACTAAATGTAAAGTATCAGTTTGGGGATGAAGGAGAGGCGGCAGCAGGGTCAGAGGAAGTCAGTAGATGTTTAAAATGGATAAATCAAAACCAGCAGCAGCAGCATGTTATTCAGAGAAACTGAGTTAACTAACAGAAAAAGCAATGAAAAACAGTCACCTCTGAGGAAGAAGACTGGAGGCTGGGAAAGCGATGAGCTGCTTTTCATTCGTTTACTTATTCATTCAACACGTATTTACTGAGCTACTTTGGTGCCTGGTCTTGTTCTAGGCACTAGGGATACAGAAGCAAACAAAACAGCCCCAGAATGGAGTTTATATTCTAGAAGGAGGGACAATAAACAAGTAAAACCCATACTATGTTACAAGTGGTAAGTGCTATGGGAGGGGGGGAAGTAGGAGAGAAAGATGGGATGGGGAGGGGAAGGGAGGTTACGATTTTAGACAGATGAGCCAGAGATGGCGTCATTAAGTGACATCCAAGTAAAGAGGTGAGAGAGGCAAAGGAGAGAGCCGCGTGAATATCCGGGAGAAGAGCATACCAAGAGGAGGGAAGAGCAAGTGCAGAGGCCCTGTGGTGGGAGTGGTCCTGGTGGGTTGGAGGCACAGTAAGAAGACCTGTTGAGGCTGGACCGGAGTGAGCCAGGAGAGGTGGCAGATAGGCCAGGGAGGTAACCGGCAGTAGATCAGGGAGGGCCTCGTGGGCCATTGTACCTTCGGGTAATGGTTGATTCTTTTCACCATGTGTATATATAACTTTGATTTAAATCTTTTAACATTTATTTTCAAGAAATAACTCTGCTGGAGAGTAGATTGGAGAGAGCAAGCCTGGAGGTGGGACCCCAAGAGGAGACTAGAAAGGCAGTTCAGGTGATCAGTGTAGGTGGATGAGGTGTTGGCAGTGGACGTGGAAGGATTGACAGGTTTGAGATTTATTTGGGGGGTAGAATTGGGCGGACTTGTTGATGGATTGGCTGAAGGAGTCAAGAATACAGGCGGTTTGAATGGTCCCCAAGTGTCCGGCTTGAACAATTGGGTGCCATTTACCAAGACAAAGGGGAGCAAGTGTTCAGATATTGACACACTGAGTGTGAGAGCCCTTGAAGGCCTCTTGGGAAACCTCAGGAGGCGTCGGTTGGAACCCTGTGCGCACACTGCTAGAGGGGATGTAACATGGCGCAGCTGCTTTGGAAAACAGTTTGGCAGTTCCCCAAAAAGTGAAACCTAGATTTACCGCATCACCCAGTAATTCCACTCCTCGGTATACATCCAGGAGGAGTGAAAACACACTCACACAGAAACCTGTACATGAGTGCTTGTAGCAACATTATTCATAAGAGCCAAAAGATGGAAATTACCCAAGTGTCCATCCATTCATGAATGGATAAACAAAATATGGTTTAAATTTATGGTATACAATGAATGTTTATTGGACAGAAAGGAATGAAGTTCTGATATACGCTACGACATGGATGAACCTCAAAAACGTGCTGAGGGAAAGAAGCCAGTCACAAAAGGCTACCTATTGTATAATTCCATTTACAGGAAATGTACAGGATAGGCAAATCCATAGAGACAGAAAACCATAGAGTCATGGTTGCCCGGGGCTGAGGGGGCAGGGTGACAGGGACGGACTGCTTATGGGCACAGAGTTTCTTCTGGGGGTGATGGAAATGTTCCGGAATTATACAGTGGTGATAGTTGCACAACCTCGTGAATATACTAAAACCCACTGAAATACACACTTAAAAGTGGTGAATTTTATGGTACGTGAATTATATCTCAAAAAAAAAAAAGGCAGTTAGCTGGCTAAGACTGGCACCATTGGAGATTTAACCAGGAGAAATTCAGCTCAGAAGTCACACTTAAAACCAAGAGAAGGGAGAGTCACACCAAGATAACACAGAGAGAGAGAAATGATGGAAGGCTAGTGCCCAGAGAAACAGCCACATTTAGAGCTTGGGTGGCAGAGGAGGGGCCCATGACGGAGACGGAGGAGAGGCCAGCGAGGGAGGGAATCAGAGAGTGGAGTCCCAGGAGTCACTTCAGATCCTGCTGTTTCGAAACACGGTGCACTGAGCAGTGACTCGTGGGCGTCAATCTCTGTATGTTCCATAGGATAAATCCTAGAGGCAGGACTGCTAGGTCAAAGGACACGGGCACATATAATTTTGATAGACACTGCCAATTTCCCCTCTCATCAGCATTTCATGAGAGCATCAGTCACAGATAGAATCTATTTCTATTCTGGATTGGGAGTGAGAGAACCAATGAGCTGCCAAGTGGAGGAGGGCCAGAGCCAGCTCAGGGTCCTGGGAGAACAAGGTTTGGGTCGCTGGGCATGAGCTGGCTGAGCTGGCAAGTGGTTGGAATAACCAGCAGACCTTGCAGAACCTGTGGGGGGAGGCGATCATACTGTGGGGACAGAGAGGGCCCCATCTGAGAGCCTGGGACAAGGAACAAGGCAGCAAGAGATACACAGTACATGGCAAGAGTCCTTATTCCGGAGTCCCAGGTGGCCGCTAAGCCACTGTGAGGTGAGGTCACCTCGGATGAGTCACCTCACCCTCCTGGGCTTCAGAGAACTCATCTGTTAACTTGGAGGTCTGGCCAGGATCCTTTCCCCTTTAGAGCTCTGTGGTTCCTGTTTGAGAATAGGAACAAATCTTCCTTTTAATGCCAACCACCAAAATCGGGGCAGTTTTTCCTTGGGAGGTCTTGTTCCTATGGTGGTTTTTCCATTCCCTGTACGGGGTCAGGAGGTCATGATTTTAAGCGAGCTCTGACGGGAACAGCTCAGTTCAATTCAGCAAGCGTTTACTGAGTGTCCCAGGTGTGAAGGCGCCACCATCATCTCGCCTGGGTGACCAGTCTCCCAGCTGTCACCTTGCCCCTACAGACTATTCTCAACGCAGCAACTCACTCCAAGCAAAAGGCAAAATCTACAAGTCCACAGGATCTGTGGCATCTTGCACCCCTACGGGACCCACCCCCTCACACACACACACATATTCCCATGTGAGCACACTCCTGCCTCAGGGCGTTTGCAAATCCTGTCCCCTTTGCCTTCTCCCAGATGGCCACTAGTCCTGCTTCCTCACTTTATTAAGGTCTCCACTCAAAATTAACCTCATCTGAGAAGACTTCCCTGACCTCTTTACACAAAACAGGACCCGGTGCATCACTCTCAATCCCCTTATCCTGCTGGTTTTCCTTCATAGCCCCTGTGGCCACCTTCACCTCCTGTACTAATTTATTTGTTCCCCCATTGCCACCAAACTGTGAGCTTCATGGAGTAGGGTCTGCTGCCTCTCCAGCGCCTGGAGCAGGGCCTGTGCAGAAGAGGTCCTCGGTGCAGATTTGGGGGGAGTGAACGAACCCTCCCACAAGCCCCAGCCACGCGAGTCAGTACCACATGCCTTTTGAATGGACACACAAATAAAGAAGATAGGTTCCGAAATTAAGCTCGTGACTGTTTTGCAAGGCTTGGTATCTCTGCAGGCCTGAGTTTTCCTGTGTAAATCTGAAGCTTAGCAAGCCCGGGACGAGCTCTGTGAGGGCAGGAACCGAGTCCTGTCCACTGCTGGTCCCAGTTCACTGCTCAGCACCCAACAGATGGTTGGTTCAGAGTAGGTGCCGGCCCGATGGGACAGCTTGTGTTCCTCACACAAGAGCAAACCAGAGATGCTGTGCCCCTGTCTGGGCTGCTGAGATCTAGGGGAGGAGGAAACGGGCTTGAATCCTGTCACCACGAAGCTCCCAGGCATGTTAACTAGCCCTCCACGTTGCTTAAAGGCTTTAGAAGAAACTTGGTCTGGTAGTTCCAATCCCCGACCGCAGAGCAGCCCTGCCCTCTGGTGGCCAACTGGTGCAGTGCCATCGCGGAAAAGTGACAACAATTTAGGAAAAAATTTTGCTTTATACAAGTTGTCTGACTCCAACGTAGACAACTGGGAAGACAAAAAATAAGGAAATAAAATGTAATAACGTGACCTTAATACCCTTGATGCTACTGGAGCTCCCAATCTTATGCCTGTTTTATACTAGCTCATTCATTCAATCAACTATTTGCAGAGCCCCTCCCATGCCCCAGGCACCGTTCCAGGCACTGGCCGTGAACAAGTGAAAGTCACTGTATTTGTGCTGCTTGCTTTCCAGCTGTAGGCACTCTCTGTTTTTATCCTGATATCTTCACTTCCTTCATAACCTATGTTGCCACATACTCTTCATAAAAATCACTGCTGATGGCTAGATGGCAGTCCAGTGAGAGAATGTCTGCAGCCTATTGTCTAGTGTACCAGGGACATCTTCTTCAAAGCAAAAGGAGGCAGATAAGAAGCTTTTGATCACTTTCTTTACAAGAGTGAGGTGCAGCTGGCTGAGTGGACCCCACAAGCCGCCCACATGGATTTTTCCTGTCTCCCTGTCCTCGGTCCTGGACGCCAGGATGCTCCAGACCTGAAGTCAGGGCACACACCTTCTATCGAAATACCGTGTCTTCACTCAACAATTACTACCTGCTGGCATTATTCCAGGGACTGAGGCTACAGCAGCCAACAAGGCAGGCAGGGCCCTGCGTCTCCTGGAGAACAGCCTTGTGGGAAGGCAGCGTGAAACACTTCATCACAAAATCAATTGTAATTCCAATGTCATGTGTGAAAGTACTAAAGAGGCACCCCAACTTAATCTGAGGGGTCCACGCCCCTGAGGAGGTCTCCTTCAAACTCCGAACTCAAGGACACAGGAGTAAGGTTGGGGCCAGGCAGAGGGAGGGCAGCTGCGACACCTGGAGCCCAGACAGCAAGAGGGTGAAGGAGGGAAGCGGGTGGCGGCCAGATCTCACAGGACCTCGGAGGCCACTCAGGAAGTGTGGGCTTTCTCCTCAGGGCAACAGGAAGCCACTGCAGGGTTTTGAGTGCTTTGAGCAAGTCTGGCCCTTTGGAAAGATCCCCTGTAACAAACAAAACCAGCTAGAAAATACACTGGAAGAAAAGAGGCATTCATAAGAGTGATACAAAGAACAAACTATTCAGAAAGTCACTTATCAAGAAATATGTAATACGTTTCTAAAGAAAAGCTGTAAACTTTACTGAGGGGGAGAAAAGAATACTCAAATAAATGGAAAGACACGTTTTTGTCTTAACAAAAGATAGTATTGTGAAAATGTGAAGTTTCCTCATATTTACCTATATGTTTGCCACCTGCATAGACTATTACCTTCTGAATTGTAGGGCCCCTGTTTTATACTTTCTCAACTCCCGGTACTTTCCCTCCTTAACACGTGTGACAGTGTGATTACATTATTTTTGTAATTACGTGTTTCAGGCTGCCTACCCACTCCACTGATAAAAAGAACACTAAAATTCATCTGAAAATATATGAGTGAAAATAGCCAGTAAATTTCTTAAAAAAATCTTACCAGGTAATAAAAATATGTTATAAAGCTGGAGTAAATACAGCCATTTGGCACACATACAAGCAGAGGCAAAAAGATCAAGAGAACACAATAGAGAAACCAGAAATAGACCCAACTGTAGGGGGAAATTTAGAATATCATAAGGTGCCACTCCATCAGTAGGAGAAATGGATTATTCAGTAAACAGCATGGGGAAAACAGCTGGCCATTTGGAAAACAATTAAATGTGCGTCTGTACCTTTGTCCTTCACACCCAAATAACTGCAGGTGGATCAAAGGTTTAAAAGTAAAAATTGAACCATGAAAGCATGAGAAGAAAGCATGAATATATTTCTTTTGCAATTGTGGCTAGAAAAGCATGATATTAATTCCATAAACCGTGAAGGAAGAGACTAATTAATTTGATTCTAAAAAGTGTAAAACTCCTTTGAGGCAAAAATACAGAAAGTCAAAAGACAAACGGAAAATTAGGAGAAATATTTGCAGGAATATGAGAGACAATGTGACAATTTCCTTAACTACAAAGAATGCTTAGAACTCAAAAAGCCAAAGATAAAGAACTCAGTAGAAAGAGCAGGCAAGACAGCACAGAGCAGAAAAAGAGATTCGCGTGGATGACAGATATATTAAAAACAGCCTGGGCGCCAGCCCATGGCCGAGTGGTTAAGTTCACGCACTCTGCTCTGGCGGCTCAAGGTTTCACTGGTTCAGATCCTGGGTGCGGACATGGCACCGCTCATCAAGCCATGCAGAGGCAGCGTCCCATGTGCCACAACTAGAAGGACCCACAACTAAAAATATACAACTATGTACCGGGGGGCTTTGGGGAGAAAAAGGAAAAATAAAAATCTTTAAAAAAAAAAAACTCAGCTTGATTCATAATTTTTAAAATAAGTTACCATTTTTTACGTATCAGAGTGACAAAGCTATGGGCAGGTGTTGGTAAAGGTGAGGAGAAACAGCAGACTGTGGACATGGAAATTGGTAGGGCCAGGAGGAGAGGCAAAGAGGCAACAGCCATCGACCTTCTAATTGCCCGACCCCGTGAAGCCAGCAATTCCACTGCTAGCAATTGATTTCACTGCAGCCGTATTTCTAAGAGCAAATCACTGGGAACAACAGGGGGCAGTCCTCGGATATGGGGACAGGCAACGAGCTCCAGCATGCACTTTCAAGTGAAAAATGCAAGGTGCAGACGTCTGGGTGGTGGTGGTGGTGGTTTTTTCTTCTTCTTCTCCCCAAAGCCCCCCAGTACATAGTTGTATGTTCTAGTTGCAGGTCCCTCCAGTTCTGCTATGTGGGACGCCACCTCAGCATGGCTTGATGAGCAGTGCTAGGTCCATGCCCAGGATCTGAACCCATGAAACCCTGGGCTGCTGAAGGTGAGCGTGGGAATTTGACCACTTGGCCACGAGGTGGGCCCCTGGCTTATTGTTTTTTAATGTCACATGCACATATGTATAATTATGCATGCACATGCAATTATGTATACACACATAGATAAAAGCATTTATAAGCCTTGAACAAATTTGGAAGGATACAGGAGAAACTGCTTGCCGCTGGGAAGTAGACCTGGAGGTTGGGGGTGGGGGAGGCGGGGAATCTATCTTTGACTTTTCACCTTATTTCCTCCTTTGTCCTTTGAATTTTTCCCGTGAGCATGTATTGCTTTTGTAATAGTACCAAAATTGTCACTGCTGTTGTCGTTGTTGTTTTAAGATCATTCAGGTTTCCGTGTAATGAACTGACCACAGAGGCCAAAGTGGCTTGTGGAGACTTTGGCAGTCCAGATGTGACATGGCAGTGGCTGGGAAGGCAGCCGTGCAGCCAAAAAGAAACAAATGGATTCCAGATTTACTCAAAAGGCAATGCTGACAGGAAGGAAGGCAAGAATAGCATGCTCTGTGCCCCCACAGCCACTCTGCCACCCCATCCTTCAGCCCTACACCAAACGTCATCCCACACGCCACTAGACTGCAGGCTCCGTGAGGACAGAGCCACGTCTGTTCTGTTCTCCACTGCTTGGAACAGGGCCTAGAGGATGCTAGGAGACCAGTGGGCACCAGCACTGGCTCTGAGAGCTCTGAGCCTCAGAGTGGGAGGCTCCCCATGGGACTAATGCAGGGAAAGGCAGAGAGCAGGGGAGATTCAGGGATGACAGCAGGGTTTGAGCTGGCTCTGCCCACTGACCCCATCAACACCCCCTAGACACCCTCACAGGTATGGGCCTCAGCACCAGGTAGGAGCCTGCTCAGCACCTGCTGAACAAGTATTTGAATGGGTACCACCCACCCAGATCCAGAAGGGTGTGCAGGTGGGGCCCCTTCCAGAAAGGTGTACCTCCTCCACCATTCACAACCGCCTGCTCGAATCCCAGTTCCTGCCCAGGAGGAAGCATGACAGACTCTTCCAGGTGGACGGAGTGGATCCAGGAGGAAGGCAGCTCAGCCTTGGCGCCCACGCTCCTTGCCCTGCCCTTTGCACCTGTTGCGTACAGGAAGAGATCCTCCGCTGACCTACCCTGCTGCCCTTCCCGCTGGGCCTCCCTCCTACCCTCAGCACCTGCAGACCCCAAACCCACTGAGTAGGGAGCCGTAGATTTGTCCTAGAACCACCAAGAAACTCGGGATGGCTTCTCAGAGGAGGCAACATCTGAGCTGGGCCTTGAAGCATGAAGAGGAACGAACGTCTGCCAGATAAAAAAGGAGAAAAGAGGCTGTAGGTGTGCACCAGGGAATGATGGACCCGGCAAGCTTCTTGCAGGATGGGAATGAGGGCCTGACGGGGCTGGGTTAGAGGCAGCCAGATTGTGAAACGCTCTAGGAAATTACAGTCATAATAGTAATCTCATACCTCGCTGGACCCCCAGGCCCGGGCACGCTCCCTCCACGTGCTACTTCTCACAGAGGTATGTGGCTGGTCCATCTTCTCCACCAGACTCCAAGTTCCTCGAGAGCTGTGGCTTTCTTCTCTGTGTCCGGAGTGCCTGGCATGCCCTAGGGCATAGGTGCTCAACAAATGTTTGTTGACCTAAAAAAAGGGGATGTTTGTAACTGTGGTGACGACACAACTGTAAACATAGGTCAAAAGTCAGCGAACTGGACACTTGAACTGGGTGAATGTTACCGTGAATTACACCGCAGTAAAGCCGAGGAGAGAAGGCACATGCATATCATAGAGTGCTTTGTCGTCCACCACTTTCCCATCACTCAGCTTGTGTATCCCCCCAACAGCCCCATTGCACCGATGGAGAAACCAAGGTGACCGTTGCCAACCTGGGCCCCACCCTTAGAGCTTGTGGATCCCCGGATACGAGCCTGAGGGACACTTTCAGAGGATGTGGGCCAGTCGTGGGTGGGAAAATCTAATTTGCAGAGGTCACGCCTCCCTCTGCCAAGACCAGTTGGTCCCCTTCTAAAATCCGGGGGACAGGAACAGTGACACAGGCTGGTAGTGGGTTACTGCTGTCTTGCCCTGGGGACACTTGGCCTCCCTAGGGCAGTTTGGGCACATCGTCGGTCCTGTTCAGCGGGGTCCTCAGGCCGGCCTGGGAGACGCTGGGTGTCACACTCCTGCTCCACCCCCAGCTCACACGAACAGCCTCACTTTCACTGTATAGGATAAGAGTGCTCACTCAGATTTCCTACTACAAGTGGGATTGCCAGATTTAGATAGACATACAGGACAGAATATTTGGGACACACTTATACCAAATAGGACACACTAAACAGGATATACTTGTGCTAAAAAATTATTTGTTGCTTATCTGAAATTCAAATTTAACTGGGCATCTTGTATTTTGTCTGGCAATCGTAAATGCAAAAAACAATTAAATTAAATTAATAAATTTTAAAGATTAATTAAATTAATCGAATAAAAAAATCATAAAAAACCCAAAATGATAAAATATAAAATAAAATAAGATAAAATTTTTAAATAATATAAAAATATAAAATTTTAAAAAATAAAATAGCAAACAAAAATTAAAAATTTAAATAATAAAATATTAAAAAGTAAAATAAAACATAGACTAATACACCACCAGCGGGCGGAGGCCTGCGCTGGCCCCAGTGCCTTGGCGGTCCAGCAGGATAGCGGGCATCCCTGAGGGCACCCCAGCCCAGCGTCCCAAGCACTTGGCTGCAGCCTCCATGCGGCAGCGGCGCACCCTGGGAGAGTGATGCAGAGGCCCGTAGAAAGCTCTAGAACAGCAGCGGCCCAGAGCACCCCTGGCTGTGCCTCCCAGGTGGCAATCGCCCCCTAGCAATGGGGGCCTGTCACCCAAGGCCGCCCCACACCGGGAGCGCGAAGGGCACAGCGGTTTCTCAACTGCTTTTTAACGGAAGCCAGTGTGTTCTAGAAATGGCTTTCTGCCGCTCTGAAAGGAGCACCCGAGAAGTGAGCAAACGCTGCTCTGTGTTCAGGAAAGGCACGCTCCCCTCCTGGCCTCTGCTGCTTTGCCTCGCTGGGGAGAAGGTCGTGAGCGCCACCTGTGTGCGTGAGGTCCCAGGACGCCCACCAAGGTCCTGTAGGAGGGTGGGGTGGTTGACAGCTCCTCTAGCTGAACTTTGCTGCCCCTGCCTTCTGCCACTCAAATCCAGGGTGACATTGTGTAGGCAGAAACAGGTGGGGGGTTCCCTGTTTTTTTCCTACAAATCTGAGTGCTGAAAGGCACAGCAGAGAGTTTTTGCTCGCTTGGGAAAACGCCAACCTATACGTTAGAAAAGGCAATAATAAAGGTATCATAATATTAAATTAATAACACATAATACAGCCATAAAGCTCTAAAACTTCATGCCCAGTAACCCTACTCCCTGGGAATTTATCCTAAGGAAATAGTTCAAAAGAATAAAAGTGCTATATGCCTAATAATGTTCACAATGGCATTACTGACAGTGGCTGGAAACCGAAAACAACCTAAAGCCCAGTAAAGGAGAAGGTTAAGTAACGATTTTACACGCACAGGATGGAGTGCTGTGCAGCCATTCAGTGACTGTGGCCAGGCCATAGAAACATGGGGAAATGTTTATAATATAATCTTAATGAAAAGCCGTTTAATATAAAACGGTACATACTTATAGATCATAGCCCCCTCAGAATTGCCTTTTTTAATTGAAGTTTTATTTAGATAATTGTAGATTCACATGCAGTCATAAGAAATAATACAGAGATTTCATTTTTACACAGGTTCCCCCAGTGGTAACATCTAGCAAAATCAGGATATAGACAGTGATATAATCCACCACCCTCGGTCAGATTTCTCCAGTTTTACTTATACTCACGCGTGTGACTGTGTGTGTGTGGTTCTATACAATTTTATCACATTGGAATGGCTTTCTTTTTGTTTTTTGAGGAAGATCAGCCCTGAGCTGACATCTGCCGCCAATCTTCCTCTTTTTGCTGAGGAAGACTGGCCCTGAGCTAACATCCATGCCCATCTTCCTCTACTTTATATGTGGGACGCCTACCATAGCATGGCTTGCCAAGCGGTGCCCCGTGCGCACCCAGGATCCGAATGAACCAGAGAACCCTGGGTCGCTGAAGTGGAACCTGTGCACTTAACTGCTGGCCCGCACTGGGCCAGGAATGGTTTTTAAAGTACACGTGAATATGTAGAAGTGTGTGGGGAGGCCTGGGCCAGCGGGGCAGAAAGCTGAGGGGCCCGCCCAGCCAGGCCGGCCTAGCTGTGGGATCTCGGGCAAATGGAGGAACCTCCCTCGAGGTGCGGTTTTCAGCAGTCACGTGGGGACCAGTCTCCTGCCCCGTCTTTAACAAGGCTGCTGTGAGGTCATATTTGCCGAACGCAGGCACCATCATCCAGGCCCTGAGCACAGGCAGTTCACCAAGCAGCCAGAAGACAAGCCCGGGCAGAAGTGGGGGGGGGGGGGGGGGGGGCTGGGTGTGTCCCTCGGCCCTCCCACCACTCACAGCTGGGCTACTACCAAAATGGGAGGTCACTCCACCCTCCCTCTCTCCACCAGGCAGGAGATGGGACAAGGGGCTTCTCAAACATTTCCAGCTGCAAGAGGCCTGGTCTTGAGAATTGGACCATCCAGCTCAAAAATGACTCCCGTTGGGCAGCCGGAGGAAAATGGGATCTAATAGGGAAGGAGCAGAGAAAACAGTGCCTGCTGGCCTCCTTCTGCTGCTCCCCAGAAAGTTGCCTGACTGTGGCTTCCTCTCCAGTGGGATCCGCAGAGGTCGGGGAGCAGAGGCTCCTCTCCAGGCATCTCCTTCCGGACACGCCCTGTGCTGCTGGTGCAAAAGGCTGTCAGTTCCCACCCTGTCCTCTCCACCAGGAAGAAAAAACGGAGGCATGTTTCAACTGCGTGTTTTAACTCGAGCCCGTGAAGGGCCTTCTTTGTGGGAGCTCCAGGATCACAGCTCCCCAGGAGCACCCCCAGCTTAACCTTCACAACAACCCCAAGAAGGAGGTCATTCGTTATCCCCATTTTACAGGTGAGGAAACTGTCTTTGAGGAGGTTGAGCTGATGATCATACAACTAGTAAAGAGTAGGTTTCGAACTCGGGCCTGTCTGCTTTTCCTGCTTTGCCGCACTGCATTCTTAATTAAGAATTAATTCCGTTTTTCTAGATTTGATCCCAAGCTGCTGTGGCCCTGGAAATGTGAGTCAATTGGCTGTATAATAGGGGTGTCAGTGTTTGTAGTCTAAATTTTCCAAGAGCTAAGCAGTCTCACAGTGGTCTGAGTATAGCCAGCCACTAGTATTTTCCGATGACCTTTGTTGTGTTTCTGTCTCCCTGAATAGACTATGCGCTCTTTGCTGGAGGCCTCTCTGCCCTCTTCATTTTTCACTTTATCCTGAAAACCACGTGTGACAGCATCTGGTTGTTATTGGTTTTGTTTGACCAGCCCCTTTAAATCCAATTCCTTCTAGTAGCAGAGGCCACGCCCCACGCTCTTTGGCCATATCACTCTGGCCTGATGATCAGAGTACCCAGCTTCCTTGGGCACAGTGATTGTATCCAGAAATGAGATGGTACAGGATTAACCAGGACCAATCAGAATTCTTCCCTGAGCTAGATATAAGGCTGTGGGGAGAATTCCACCAAGGCTGTGAGGTAAGAGTATGTAAATTCAGGGCTGCCAGCAGCCGGGCCCGTCTCCCCCATCTGGAGTCAGCCTGTTTACAGAAGGAAGCCAGGCAGAGCCAAACAAAAACAAAAGCTGGAAGTGGAGAGAGCACGGGAGACCTAGAGCGAGCACGAGAGAGAAAGCAAAGAGAGAGACAGAGAGAGACCAGAGGCATCAAGCCTTGGTGTCAGGTCCTGTGGTCTGTTCAATTCTGTGAACAATTCCGCATCCTCCCTAACTCTGAGTGGCACTGTTTCCTATTTGTCAAGCACATGGTTCTGCAATATGTCACCTTGATGGTGCACCTCCTGGGGCTCAAGGGCTGGAGGATGAGCTGACCAGAAAGTTTCTCTCGTGGTGACAGCCAGCCCCATCTTCACGCTGGAAATAAAGACAGCCCCTATAGCACCACCCCCATGTTTGATCTGTCCCCTCTCTCTGCCCCTTGGACGCAGACAGCATGTTCTACACAGCCAGACCCAGATACCCAGAACACCTGGCAGACTTTCCCAGGATGGGCTCTAGCCATACAGAAATCCCAATGGCAGTTCTTGGGACCCTGTCTCTCTCATAAACCCTGCATCAACCCAAGCATCTCTGCCTCCCATCCCTCAGTCCTTGACGCCTAAGCTCTGCCAAGCCAGACAGGATCCCGTGTTCCATCTGACGCCTCTTGGGACCTAGCCCATGCCATCGCCATCCTTCCCCCGTCAAGTGGGCTCTCCTCCCTGCCCGTGCCATCCCCAAGCTTCTGGACATTCTCACTTTAAAGTCGCTCGGTCAGTGTTGCCTCCTCCCCCAGGCCCATCCATAGGCCTAGCACCTCCTCGGCCCAGGGTCCCCAGGCCTGGGAGGCCTTCCAAGGATGCCAACGCAAGAGGCCTGGCTGAGTCCAGGGAGAGCTGCTCTCGCCAGGCGGGCTGGGTCCCCACCCCAAGTGACTCTGGTTCAGGTGGCACCGTGGCGTGGACGGGGGTCCAGTGTGCACAGCCCAGTCCCATAACTAGGGGTGGGTAAGGCCTCCTGAAGGTGGAGAATGCCAGATGGAGGCCACGTCTACAGAAAGTCTCAGTTCACAGACAGCCCACACATCATGGTCCGTTTTTATTTAAAAAACAAATATATATATATATATATACAAACACACACATACAATTAGAGTGTTTACAGTTTGTGTACATATATTTATATATATACACACATTTACATATGTATATATAATATATACTATATATAAATAAAATCTAGAAGTAAATATACTAAGACATCAATAATGGCAGGAGTTTTAAAAATAAAAACTTTATTGAGGTATAATTTACATACAATAAACTGCACCTATTTTAAGAGTACAGTTAAATGTTTTGACAAAAATATACACTCATGTAGCCACCATGTGATATTTTTATTTTTTCCCTTGTGCCTTTAATTTCTAATGTTTTTAATTCAGTGGACAAGTGTGACTTGAGTAACTGGATAAAAACATGTACTGAGAGGGAGAGAGAGACATCCTAGGTCTCTGGCCTTGCCCTCTAGCAGAGGCAGGCCCCTTAGACAGGGCAGGTTGACCAGAGGTTTCAATAACCACCGCCTGGTGGGGCTACCCACAGCCACTCTCCGAGGACCCGGCTAAAGCAGACCATTAACCTAACTTGCGAGTGAATAAATGGCACCTCAGGGAGGTCAAGTAACCTCCCACTCAGTGGGGAGTTGGAACCGGTAAGGGAGGGTCTTGGACCTCAAGCCCAGCGCTCTTTCCACAGCCACACTCAACAAAAGGCCAGTCACCAGGTGGAGGGAGCCTGACCGCACTTTCTCCAGACCTTCGGGAGACCCTGGCTCCTCGGAGCTGCACGGAATGAGGCCAGAGGACTGTTCAGGCACACCAGCCTCAAAACCCAGCCCTCAAGGACAGCAGCCCCCTCCCTCTGGCCGCCAATTTGATTCAGGAGGGGGATAGTGGAGTCTGGCTCAGACCGGGAGGCCTGCTCCTTCTGGGGACCTGCTGACACCTCATCCACACTCAGAAAGGGTGAGCACCCGTCAGCAGGACCCTTCTCCTGCCCTTGTCTCCAGCGCGGCCCAAACTCCCCTCTGTAGCAAGCTAGGACAGGGAAGCAGCACCCCTAATCCCACACACACTTCCGTGCACTTCCAGGAAGGGATCCCACCACAGCTGAGTCCCCTGAGGCTGCAAACCCAAAAGACATGGAGCCTCCCTCATCTGACTCAGTTAACCTAGAAACCCGAGTGTTGAGGACAAACACTCGGGAAAGCACACGGAAAACGGAAGAACTTCACAGCCTCGGTCTACCGCGGGAGCAGGCTGTGGAGCGGCGCCATCTCGTGCACGGCCCAAACCTGTGCCCACCCGCGGACCTACCGCACACACGCGCGCGCGCACACGACCGGTACAAACGGCGCTCACTGTGCTCCTCTATAGGCCAGCCCAGCCCTGTGCTGACCGTTTACACACCAGTTCACCCGGAATTCTCACAATGACTCCGTTATCGCCCCCAGTTTCCTAACTGTGGAAACCAAGGCTCAGAGGGTGAAATAAGCTTCCTAAGCAGGGGGTTGCACCCAAACCCTCTGGGGCCCCTAACCACTATACTCCCGCAACATCCGACAGTCCCCATCCCCAGCACCAGATGCGGCGTCATCCCAGAGTTCTTCCCCGGAGAACCGCATACAGACACCCCCAGGGTTCCCCCAGGTAAAGGTGAGCCCCTAACCCCTTCCCTTTCTCAACCTGCCGCTCCACCTGCCACACAAACCCGGAGGGCCGGCCCCGCGCGCCCTCACTCGCGGCAGACGGGAGCGCACAAGCTTCCTGGGGCCGGTTTACCGAGACAGGTCCCGAGCCCTTCCGCCCGAGATTACACTTCGACCGCTGATGCCAGCGAATGGTCACATACAGGCACCAGGCCTAACGACCGCCCCCACTAGACTGTGCGCTCCTTGCAGGCAGGGGCGTGTCTCGGTCACAAGGGACCGGGGTGGTCATAGCAGAGGAGGGCTCTGCCCAGGTGGGCAGCGACCTCCTGTGTCCACGGGACCCCCAGCGGGCGGGGGAGGAGGAAAGGACAGCCCGGCGGCTGGGCCCCCTCGAAGACCCAACAGAAGACGGTGCGCGCGCATGCGTGTGGGGCGGGAGGCACCCCTCCCCCAACCCCTCCCCCACCCCCCCCCCCCCCCCCCCCCCCCCCCCCCCCACCCGCCCCGCTCCCCGCCTGGCCTTAGAGGGAGGCAGCCGGGACCGCAGGAGGGACAGCCGTGTCCTGATCCGTCGCGTGGCACGGAGAACAGCCACCCAGCCAAGCTGCACCCCACCCCAGCCCACCGCACCTCTGCCATCACACTCTGCTGCTTTTCTCCTCACTATGCCATGTTTTTTTTTGGTTTTTGGGTTTTTTACAAAAATATATGTAAAAGTATGATGATTAGTGAAGGAACATGATAGAATGCTCACTCACTTCAGCACAGTTGATAATAGCACCCTCCAAATAAAAGACAAGAAAAGAATCTATATCCCCCAAAACAGGATGGATTAAATAAATTATGGTACATCTATGGGATGGAATAGTATCCAGCCGTTAAAAATGACGTTTTCAAAGAATATTTAGTGATGTGGGAAAATGTTAGAAAAATAATATCTGGCCCACAGTGAGTTATCAATAAATGTTAGCAATTATTACAAAACAGTATATTAATGAATAATACAATTTTAAATTAGTAAAGTTGTCTATGTATCTAATGCAAAAGAAAAATAGAGGAACAAATTCCACCAGCAATTATCCTTGGGAGGTGGGAAGATGAATGATTTTTTGCTTTTTCTGTTTTTTGGTTATTTTAAAATTTGGTGCAATTAATATAATTTTAGGCTTGGGGGAAAAATTCATATTAATTTTTTTTTAAACTCATGGTCCACTCCCTTCAATGGAGAGGCTGCCCTGAGGGCATAGGCCACCTGCTCTCTCTGAGGAAACCTGGGGGGTGGAAACAGCCTGGTGCGCTGGGATGTCAGCACCTCTGTCCATCTTCCACCTGGAAAGTTACATAATTTCATGAGGCTCAATTTTCCCATCTGTAAAATGGGCACAATTACCTGGGTAGCAGGCCTTTGCATGGGAATTAATGCATGTGAGATAATGCATGTAAAGGACTTGGCACAAGGCGGACCCAGGGGAAGTTCAGTCACTGTTGGCAGCTGTGGGGTAGGATTCTTTGTATACAGCAGACAGTCAATAATGAATGCTGCTTCCCTTCTCCTTGCCTTTGTACACTGTGGACATAAGCTAGGCATTTACGCAGCTGAGTAGGAACTAACAGTGGCCCCAGATGTTTTAAATAACTCCCTAAACCCTGCTCAGCCCAGCAAGAGGCTTCCGAGATGGGGAGAACCACTGTCCTAGAGATCCCCACAGGTGCGGGGCGGGGTGTGGTTACCCATTCATTCAACAAACATGTAATTTGCTTCTGGGGACACAGTACAGGACGAGACAGATTCTGTTTCTACTCCCCTGGATTTCCATTTCAGTGAGGGAAATACAATAAATGAGTACATGAAATGATTACCAATCGTGATAAGAACCACAAAGGAAACAAATCAGGGGCTGAAACAGAAAATTAGGGGAGAGGGGATCCAAATCTGAGCCAGAGTAGCGTCTCTCGGGGAGGCGGGACCAGCAGGAGTGTCTGCACAGAGCAGGAGCTATAAAATAGGAACTCTCCTCCTGAGGCGCCCCAGGCCTGCCTTCCAACTCCTGCATGCCCCCCACCCCGAAGAAGAGGCAGCCCCCTGGGGTGGTAGGTGGAGAAGGAGCCAGGTCTAAGCCCGGAAGGGCGAGGAGCCACACACCCAGACCCTTGAGAAGGGAGCGGAGAGCCACCACAGGGACCCCAAGGGACCAGCCCAAGATGTGTGAGAGGCGGAGTCGGGGCAGGTAACTAAGGCTGCGACCTGCAGCCTTGCAGGGTGCAGACAGGTTTTGAAATTCAGGTGTTGCCCCTGTGTGCTCAGTGACCGTGGGCAGAGTACGTATCCCGCCTGTAAGATGAGGTAAGAGTATGTAGCACAGAGGGTTGGGACGATTAAATGAGTGAATACAGAATGACTTCTGGTACAGACTGAGCACTCAATACATGTTAATTATAATAATGATGATAATTACTATATAACGATGATGTACCAGACCTGCTCTGGACCCTGGGGATACTACAGAAACAAGGAAAATTCCCTGCTCCTGCAGATCTTTCATTTTAGGAGGGAAGATAGGCAATAAACAGGTAAGCAAAATAATGAGTAAGAATTTCAGAAGGTGATAGCTATGAAGACAATGAATAAAGCAGAGAAGAGGGGGCACAAGACTACTTGAGATGGAACAACCAGGGAGTGCTTTTCTGAGCTGAGATCTGAACTAGGGGAAACAGGCAGAGGAGGCAGATGAGCAAGATTTCCAGGTAGATGGTACAGCAGGTGCAAAGGCCCTGTGATGAGAAAGAGCTTGGCATATTCAAGGGAAAGAAGGCCAGTGTGGCCGGGTTGCTGTCTGAGTAGGGAGGGGCTTTGTAGGCTGGGGTAAGAAGGGTTTATCCTTGCAATAGCACACAACGGATGGAGTTTTCTTTAACATTTGATTTTTAATGAGATTATTATCTGTAGTAAATGGGCTGGAAGGGACAGGAACAGAAGCAAAGAGCCCTGTCGTGGTATGATAGGGACAGAGACCAGTTAGGGGACACATGACAGGGAGTTGGGCTAAAGCTGCAGAAGTAAGATAGTGAAAAATGGCCAAACTGAGGATGTATTTAGAGGTGAGTAGTGTTAGAACAAGCTGGTGAACTGGATGTGGGATGTGGCAGAAAGAGAGGAAGCAAGAATAAGTCCCAGGGTTTTGACACCAATTAAGCACCAGTTACCAAGACGGAGAAGACTGGGAGCAGGTTGGGAGGAGACCAGACACGATGTTTTTGACAGGTCACATTTGAGGTGCCCGTTTAACACCCAAGTGGGGAGACCGAGCGGGCAGTTGGCTACGGGAACCTGGGCCTGTGGGAGAAGCTGGGGGTGGAAGCAGATGTGGGAGCCCTGGGGCCCTCCAACGTTCAGAGAACAGCAAGAGGAAGGGGCCCAGTGGGATAGGAAGACGCGAGGTATGATGTCAGGAGCCCAGAGAGAAGGGGTTTCAGGGAGGAGGGACGTCACCTGAGAGGCTCCTGAGAGGTCACGTGGGACGGTGGGGTGAAGGCCCCGCTGGGGTGGGTGGAGGAGAACAGGAAGTGAGAAAGCAGAGCCGGCAAAGACAGGGAGTGCTTTCATGTTTTGCTGTAAAGTGAAGCAGAGAAATAGAGCATCTGGAGGGGGGTCAAGGGACAGTGTGTGTTTAAGATGGATGGGTGCCATTAAGGAAATGCTCCGGGAGAAACAGAGACATGGATGGTGCCAGACGGAGGGAGCCGCAGCCCGAGCAGGAGGGCGGAGTGGGATTCGGAGCCGGGAGCCGAGGAGCAGGGCAGCTCCCTCCTGAGACAGGCAAGAGGGGTGGGTTGGGGGAGGAAGGACAGAGAGAGCGGAAGTGCTCACACTGGGCCAGGCAGGACCTAGGGGATCAATAAGGTTCACGTCGCTGTAACATGAGCCAAGTCAGGGCCGGGCAAGGGATGGATAGGTGGCGGTATTTTTCCTACCCTCTCGAGGAGTGGGGACCTTGTGATTCCATGAGGGCCAAAGCTTCGCCGGAGGCCCGGAGTTCCTCCCTCCACCCAAGGACACTGACTTTGGCCAAAGCCCTGGGCTCAGTGAGGGCCACCTGGCGGTGCATCTCCACAGGCAGGGCTCCTTCGGTCCCCAGGCCCAGCAACTAACCCCACACCCTGGCTCGGGAAGTGGACACCAGAGGCTACATCCTTGTCAGGAAGATAAAACCCAGGTTTCCAATGAGAGGACCAAGGCTCCAGACAGGCAGCTAACCCTTCCAAGGTCACACAGGATTTGGATCCTCAGGTCCTAAATGCTAAGGTCTTTCTTCTGACAGTTCAGGGCACCTGGGGCTTCGGGGTTGAAAATGAGGGGGTGGCTGGGTTGCTCTCTGAGATTTGAATCCAGCTCTGAAAATTGCTGTTTCAATCGTCCCCCTCTCAGAGGCCTCTGCCCATAATCCCCTAAACTTCCAGGCACTTTCCTCCTAACCCAGCTGCACCCCCTCATAGAACCCCAGCTGCAGAGGAAAAGGTGCCACTGAAGTGAATGGGCTCTTTCCTTTAAAGTGTATTGGAGCCAAGGAGAAAGGGTGCTTTGGGGTGATGCCAGGAGACCATCTCGGGGAGCCCTGATCCTCTTGGATGTGACTTCCTTGTGCCCCCACCTCCAACATAAGCTTTCTTCCCCTTACTGCAGCCCCTCACCTAACACCCACAAACCCCAGGAATTACACCACTGTCCATGCCTGCCACCTCTGGCCTGTTAGTTATGGCTTTGGTCTCCCCCCAGCCAGCCCCCAAGCAGTCTCTGTCTCCCTCCCCACTCTATTCCCCTCCAGATCCACCAGGTCAACCCTGCTGAACCCAAGGAAGCTTCTCTGGAACCCATAAGCCTGGCGCTGGTGGTGTGCAGCCTGTCCTCTCCACCCCGACAGACCCTCCCCACCCCCCGGGCAGTCTCAGTGGGCTCTGGCCCCCGTCATTCATGACTGCCTTGACTCCTGCCCAGCTCTGACGCTCCCCTGTCCCTCCCTATCATTGATTGACACCTTGTTCAAATCCAGGAGCTTCACAGGACAGTTTTATTAAGGAAATGGCCCCAGCAGCTCCCTTCCGTAGGCTCTGGCCACACCTTGAACTCCCAGCTCACGACACTGGGGTGCTCAGGCTTGGCTTTCAGAGCTAGGGGGCATGGATGACACCCTCTCATTTCTCCTTAGCCTTGAGCTAGAGTCTCTAAGGTTCAGGGTGAATTCCATCCCCCACCAGACTTCTGCCAGGTAGGCATGCCAAGTGAACTAATATTCAAAATTTAGTCACCAAACGGTGGTGTTCCCACCTCTTACTTCTCAAAAAAAAAGTCTTAAGTCTTTACTTCCTCACAGGTATTAACACAGATTTCTGAATTGGCCAAACTAAGGACTATATTTTTTTCCGAACCGAGAGCCTCAGAGCTGAACATACACTCTGTTTGCTGACCACTGGGAGGAAATCCAGGAGTGGGCATCAGGAGCCAACCAAAATGTTCATCTACTTTGCCCCAGTAAGTCTCATCTCTGGGAATGTATCTGAAGGAAAAAATACAAAATATAGGGGGGAAAAGCCAACACATAAAGATATTTATTGCAGCTCTATTTATAGCTAAAATAAAATGCATATATAAAGAAACAAACATCCAACAAGAAAATGCCATGCAGCCATTAAAAAAAAAGAATTCTACATCAACACTGAAAACTATTTATAAAAAAGTAGGATAAAAGTTAAATGTACATTTACAATTTTGTAAAGAAAAGTGCCCATGAAAAAAGCCTATTTTCTCCTTTTTCTCAAATTCTCCCCTGATAATTTCTTTCAAAGCTGCCAGCAAAGTGGTGCAGCCCTAAACCTCCCCGGAAGTCTAATGCAGAAAAGAAGGTTCGAATAACCCTCCCTTAAGGGAAGAAACCATTGGCTGGACCTGCTTGGCACAGAATGCCAGGGGTCTTAGAGTTGAGATGTGGCGGGAAGATCCCAATTCTTAGATGTGTTCAGATTCAGTCTCTTCGATGGTGGGGACAGGGAACTAGTGACTGCCAGGCAAAGAATCATGAGGATGAAGGGAAGACTGTGTGAACGGCCTCTTCAAACCACAAGGCACCGCCCACTTGCAAGACAGTTTTGAGGAGGCGCCAGGCACCAAGAGGAACCCAGACTTGGGGTCTCAAGGAAGGCCAGCAGTATCCCCAGTGACTGTCCAGCGCCTCTTCCTGACCAGGGCTTTACTGCACTCCAGGCAGCCCCTTGCCCTGCTGGCCAGGGGTGAAACGCTGAGCTGAAACAGGTCAACTCCTGCCAACTGACCCCACTTCTGCTGCCTTACGGAACTACCCAGAATCATCCCAGCCCCTTGGGCCTGCCCTCTCAGTGTTTGCAAACATCTCTCAATTCTCCCTTTTTTAGGCCAAGGGCCTCAATTCGTTCCAGGGTTCCTTGCAGAGTCCAGACTGTCTAGAACCCCAGCTGCTCTCCTCTGGGCACCTTGTGTGTTGGAGAAACCCCCCAGAGAGGGGAACAGTGCCCGGAGCAAAAGCCCTCAGGCTCACCTGACCAAGACACTGGCACGAAACCATCTCCTCTCCTGGCTCTACTCTGAAAACTATCATTCAGCCCAGGACAAAATTTGCTTTTCCAGCAAACCTATCTCACTACAAGTTATTTTTTGAGCTTCAAGTCAACCAAACTGTCCTTTTTCTCACCCAGTTTACAGTCCCTACTTAATGCTCACATAGGTGATGTTTTAAAGGGAGGAACTACGTCGTCTGGACCCAAAGCTAGTCCTCCCACCTGGGCACTCAGCCCCTCGGGAGCAGGCTGTCAACAGTCATGTCAGGGGAAAGGAGACGCAAGACAAAAGGACATTATTACGGTGCTTTTTCCGTTTTTCTTTTTGCACAAAAACAGTCCATTTATTCAAGTGTTCTCCAGCACAAGTACATTAGAAAGGAGCTTTATTATATTCTTCTGGGCACAAAAAAAATGTGATGAAGGCGGAACTGACAGACTTTCTACATCTGCTGTACGCACTGACCTCTTTAATTTCATAAACAGCTATGTCACGAGCATCACTTACACAGAGATACAACAGAACACCGGGGGGCGGGGGGACCCCCTCAGGGCCCTCACACACGCGCCCCTCCCTGGATGTCCCAGAACCAGACTGTGAAATGTACATTATTATTGTCAATAAATAGAGAAGCAACCCTAAAAAAATACAGTGGTGAAAGGATGCTGGAACCAGGAAAAAAAAAAAAGGAAAAAAAAAGGAAAAAAGAGGAACTGAAGAAAAAGGAAAGAGGGGTGGGAGGGAAGGATCTGGGGAGTAAGTCCTGCATTTAGCTGCGTGGAATGTGGAGTAAAGTGCTCTGCCGCCGGGGTCAAAGCGAAATCGTCTGTAACAGTAAAAGTTATTACCAAGTCAGCTACGGAGTTTATTCTTCAGTATGAATACATGATTTCCCACAAATAAGTAAGCACCCGCTACTTCAATGCCTCAGCTAAAACACATGAAATCGCTCATTTAGTTTTCAAGTACAAAGTTAAAATGCCTTTTTAATAATAATATATCAGAGTAAAATAATAGTCTCTTTTAAACTCCACTACAAGAAAACAAAACAAACAGTCATTGTCCAGACAGCAGACTTAATTTAACAATATATATTTTTAATAAAATGTTTTAGCACCTTGTTGAGTCACCTCCTCCCTCTGCGTATTCTAAGGAATTTCGGCATTTTTGTTGTTGGTTGAATTCTAGGGCTGTGCAACCAAATCAGTCTGTGAAGCGAAATGGGACTCAGGTGGTGCTTTCGATCCCTGCTCATCTCCTCAGGCACGGGACTGAGGCCGCCGCACTGGGGTTCAAGAAAACCGCCCTCCCACGGCCCTCGGGTGGAGCAGACTGGGGGAGTTTTCCAGTTAGTGGAGTTAACAGGAGTCCACCGGCCTCTGTTTGGGCAATTTAGCCAGTCATGACTAGCAAAGGAACTTTCCATCCTTGTCCTTACTGCTTTTTCCCTGCTTGTGTCTCCCTCCCCCAAAACTCCACTGCCTGGGGTCAGGGATAAGCAAGAGGTCACCAACCAAAGCCGGCCTGAGCTGAAACACACAGGTGCACGAGGGGCTGCGGCCTCCCAAAGACCCCAGCCTTCCCCGACCAAAACGTAAAGGTTCGAGAGCTTCTGCTAGCACAGTGGAGTCCATCCTTTAAATTAATCTCTTCTCTCTCCTCCTAGATCCTCCGAACACTTGTAGTCAATCCCTGCCTCAAGAGAGAGAACGGCTGGGAGGGCCACGCTAGCTCCAGCCAGCTCTCCACAACACCCTTCCCATCCTGGGGTCAGGGAAAGGCTTCAGCTGCTCCCTGCCAGACGGCAGGACAACTCCAGTGTCGCCTTTAATCACAAGCACTGGGAGCAATCAGACTAGACAATGCCCGATGACAAATCCAGACTCATCACCTCCTGGGATCAAAATGGGGCCCGGCTAGAAACTCAGTGCTCACCAGAATCTTGGCTCTGCTGGTCCCCTGACCAAACGAAACAGCCAGCCCTCTTCAGATTACAGTGCCAGGCAGGCACCAGGGCCCAAGCCACAACTCGAGGGGCCTCCTGCAAGTTTCCTGAAAATGACACCTCTGAAAGACACCAGGGCCACAGCAACTCCGCACCAAGTCGAACAGCAACAGGAATTCAAAGCCGCCTCCAGGATCCACTTTATGCATACTTACATAATCAAAGATATGAAGACCGCTGACTGCAGTTTTCCTGTAGGACATTTCCCAGATGGCTCTGCTGAAATATTCCTTCCCTTGCTCCTGTTACAGACCTTCCTGTGCTGGAGATGGTGAGTTATTCCCCTCCAGGCTTCCCCAGAGCTGACAGCTGAGCGGTAAGTAAGGGGAGCCGGCCCTCATGGAACCAGTTCAACAGGCAACAGCCTTACTGCCTGCTGGGTCTGCCTGTCCCAGTCCTCACCCTAGCGACTCACCAAAACTCACACGGGCATCTCACCAGCCAACCACTCCCAAGCCTGTCTCAAAAGCTAAGAGGTCCTGGATGCTCTTTTGGGAAGTTTGCTTTCTAGTAGAATGTTCAATAGCAGGAAGGTTCTGGGCTCTAGAGAGAAAAACAGATAGTAACACATCCATGTCGTCAGCTGCCGACAGAAGCACCCCGCCCCCCCTCTAATCCTCACCTGCAGCTCCCCTAGCCTGTCGTTCTCCAGCCAGTCCTGTGGGGAGGGGGGTTAGCACCAGCCAGCTCGAGGCCCACGGGGCTCAGCAGCCACCTGCTGGGGACTAAGTTCCTCCTCAAGCAGGAGACCAAGGGCTCTTCGACCTGGCATGAGCCCCCGCTACCTCCCCCAGACCGGAGCCACAGATCTTTGGCACCACGCCTCACTTGGCACCTGCAGTTAAGTAGGGAGGCATCCTCCTCAGTTCCTAGAAGCCCTCCTTTCCAGGGGTAAATGGGCCGGCTCTTTACAAAGAAAATCCCGCTGGCGACATACTCCAGAATTTCCCCTAGGCTGCCTTGGTTTCTCCTGCTCCAAGGCCTCTACCCTCAGCCTCATCCACAGCAAGTGTAATGATCCCCCACACCTTAATCTTCACACAACCCTACCTCAGCCTGTCGAAGCACAGCTCCCCTCCAGAAGGTGACCCGATACCTGGCCCCCAGGGTTGGAAGCAGATTGTTAAGGGCACCCCAGCATGGCCATGTTGGCACATTCCCAAGGTCCCCTGCACTCTACCAAGTTCTACCCACAGGTTGGGCTGGAAGAAACGCTGGTGATTAACTCTCATCCGTGCGAGGGGGCAGCTGGCCCGTTCTGGGCCCAGTCAGGTTGCTAGATTGGGAGGAACAAGCGCTCTGAAGTATCAGCCACAACAACCAGGCCTCCTGGGAGCAAGCTGGCCAGCCCACGCTAATCCCTCAGGCTTGCCACACATCCTTGGCTACCAAGTTTCCTCCCCACACCAGCCCTTGGGTGGAGCTTTCGCTACTAAGAAAGGCAAACTCCTTCACTTAAGCAGTGGACAAAAGGCCTAGGAGAGCCACGAGAGCTGGAAAGTCCTTTTGCAGAGGAAGGCCCACGGGGACACTGTCCTGACACCAGGGCTGGGAAGACCGCAGCGATGGCCGGCGGGGGAGGGAGCACCTGGGACTGCCTGAGGCAGCCCTCCTCCCCGCAGCCCTCCTGGAGTGGTGCTGGTGGACTCCAGGCCAGGAAGATGGAGCCTGGCTGGAGGAGGAGGGGACAGGCGAGCACCACAGTTAGGTACAGAGACTCCAACGAGGGAGGGGCAGAGGGATCCTCCCTCCTAGCTGCTCCAGCCCCACGAGGGTCCAGCATCACCACCTGCTATCACGTCACAGAGCTGGCAGGAAGCAACTGGATGTGATCTTAAAAACCAATCCAACAAGGAAATGAGTAGCTTGGGGTCCAGAACTAAGCACCCCTAAAAGGAGTGGGAGACTGCGGCCACCGGCTATGAGCTTACTCCTGAGCAATGAGCGAGGGATTCAAAGTCTTGGTTTAGTTTTGTCACCAATTACTAATTTGCTTTATTCAAAAGATGAGGTTTGCTGTCCCATTTCTTTCCAATGGAAGCCCCCTGGCCAAGACAGACCTGGATGTCAATTTCATTTTGGTTGGGGGAGAATAGGTAGGGGGAGTTGAGGGCTGACTTTACTGGTGCCTAGAGTTGCAGGTCAGTATCACAGGTTGCTAACAGAAGAATCTTTTGACATCACCAGGGGCAAAAGAGATAGAACGCTACCTGCTAGAGGAGAGCACCTGCTAAAATGAAACCTCCTCCTTTTCCTGCCTTCAGCACCTAGCAACTTCTGGGATTGACAGTCTACCTGCAATCAGGGCAACAGAGGTAAAGAGCTGCAGGGCCGACTCCACAAAGTCCTGAATCCTGGGGAGAATCGCACTGGGAGCTCCCTGGCTGTGTGTGAGTGAGTGCATTTATTATGCATCGGTAGAGAAATATGTTCCTGTGTATGTGTGTGGAATTGATTGATTGGTGTGGGGCTTATGTCTGCATGGGGTCTGAGGATCAGCGTTCTGAGTCCCCTTCCCCCGCTCCCCACTACATAATATTTCTTATACATGACCCTATCTATGTATTTATATAGCGCCTATCACCATAGGCCCTATCTTTCTAGGGATGCGAACTTGGGACCATGTGCTTGACAGCACACCTCCCAGCCCTGCCAGTCCCAGGAGGTGCCATCCCCCCTCCCATTATAAAATATATATCTCTATATGCCACATATCTACACCCCATCTATCCAGGCAAGCATCTGCCCATTGGCCCTCACCCCGGAGCCACCAATGCTGTCCCTGCCTACCGTCAACGCCAGGCTGCCCGCCTCGGTAGGAAGTGGAACCAAGTGTCTGCACTTGGGGCTCCAGGTGCTGCCGACGCGAGGTAAGGGGACAGCTATCATCAGACCAAGTACTAGAAAAGAAATACACACCACTCCAACCACACACACGCGGAGAGAGATGCCCGGCCCTCCCTCCAGCCCTGACACACATGACTTGAGAGGAGGGGAAGTAGAAGAGAAGAGGGACGCGCCGGAAGGCCGGCCTTGGGGGGACTCCCCAGTTGCCCAGCTGTTGCTGCGCCCGGTGGCCCACCTGGCCCGAGGGGTAGGGAGCCAGGGCACCAGGGCCACCACTAACTTAGAAGCACCCTGCTCCCCGCACCTTGGTTTGAAACCTAAAGGGAGGGGGGGTTGGGTTTTCGTTTTCTTAAAGAAAATCTGAAAACAAACATAATTATAACCAGAACCATAAGAATAATTATAACAAAAGGTGTCATCAGCCTCCCAGTATAAAACTGCAGCCTTTGGAGATGACCAAAAACATCACATTCCAGGGGCCGGAAGCCGCCTTGTGCACAGAGGGTGGATGGTGGGGGCCTCATAAAAGAACACACAAAAGGCGACTTAGACAGGAAAGCACCAGTACGTTTTGTATGTTTTTTTATTTGCTCCAGGTGGGGCTTGAACTGTCACTTTCCCCGCACTCTGGATCACCTCTGATCCCACCACAAGGAGCCCTCGAATCGGCTAATGTGAGAAATTGGGAATGAGACCCCTTAGCCTGCCATCTTGCCGAGGGAGTCTCCTTTTCGAAAAAAATCAAAAGGTTATTGCGTGAGCCTGGATGAATTCCACCTCAGCTTTCCACCGTCCCGACCACTTCATCTTACCACCCCCCTTTTTGGCAGGGAGAAATGGGAGGATGCTGTTCCCACATTCTCCTCTTTCACCTTGTTAAACACCAAGGGGAAAAGAACCCACATGACAATGATCCACCTTCAAGCTGTCTCCCTCTCTCCATCCTCAGTTAAAACCCTTTGCACATAAGGCAACGTGGAAGCTGATGTTTTTACTCATCTCGCTGTTTTAAAGCACCATTATGAAGTCAGGTTGTACAGTAGTTAACAGTACCTTTTATATATATATCTCATATCTATCATATATATATAAACTGTAAACAAGAGGTAACAGCGGCTTCTAGAAACTGATTTTCTTCAAGGTTTCCTGTGTGGTAGGCACCTGAAATACTGTATAAAAGGGTCTTGTATGGTGGTCTCGTCTCCCTACTGCTGCTGGGTTCTGTTCTGCATGACCAGGAATGGTGCTGGCAAGACAGCTCAGTGGCTGGGAGGGAATTCTGCCGCCTGAGTGTCTCTATTTTCTGTCCCCTGCTTGTGCTCCTATCTGATCAGGCTAGAGACAACAACAAAAAAGATATATAGAAAAAAAAAAAAAAAAAAAAAAAAAATACTATAAAAATCCAATATATAGATTTTTATAGTATTTCCTTTTTTCCTCTCTCTCATCTTTCCTCTGCAAGGTATTGTTACTATTTTCTGTTACTGACTTTTGCTGTAATAAACCCTCTTGTTTCAGTCACAGCAAGAAACAAAAACCCAAACAAACAGAAAACCCCTCTGAAAAGAGTAGAAAACAAAATGTTTGACCAAAAAAAAAGGGTGGGGGAGATTGGTTTTGTTTTTAAATAGGACTGAAGGTTAACATTGAAAAACCAGGAGATGATGTCCAACCCTTTTGCAAGGCAAAGCCCTCCGGTATCTCCGCTTCTGTGGTTTTGTTTTAAATTCCTTTTTCTCTTCTGGGTGCTGATACTTCTCTCCATCCTCATGTTCTTGGTGTTTTGTTGTGTTTTATTTTTTTTGTTTGTTTGTTTGTTTAAACTTCTGTCACTACCTCAGTTTGCCCTCATGTCCCTTACACACAAGCAAAATATTCCTTCAGTGGAGCGAAGAGGTGGCGGATGACCGGCACGCTCCATGACCGGCCCAGCAGTCTCTGCCTCGCCAAGCGGCTCATGTTGGAGACGTCGGTATAGTGGACAGGGAAGCCAAATACCCTGGGGAGAAAAGGCAGAAAGGGCAGGGGTGAGCGCTGGCCTGTGTGGCTCTGCTGAACCTTCCGTCCTTTACAACCAACTCAAGCCTCGGGCACCCGGCTACTTTCTGTGGAGTTGAAGGTAAGTACAGGCAAACCTTGTTTCATTGCGCTTCGCACACATTACACTTTTTACACACTGAAGGTCTGTGGCAACCATGTGTCAAGCAAGTCTATCGGCGCCATTTTTCCCCAACAGGATTTGCTCACTTTGTATCTCTTGTGTCACATTTTGGAATTCTCACAATATTTCAAATTTTTTCATTATTATCATATTTGTTATGGTGATCTGTGATCAGTGATCTTTGATGTTACTGTTGTAATTGTTTAGGGGCACCACAAATCACGCCCATATGAGACAGCGAACTTAATCGATAAACGTTGTGTGTTTTCTGACTGCTCCACCAACTGGCCGTTCCCCCGTCTCCCTCTCCTCCGGCCTCCCTATGCCCTGAGACACAACGATACTGAAATCAGACCAGTTAATAATCCTGCAATGGCCTCTAAGTGTTCACCTGAAAGGAAGAGTCGCACGTCTCTCATTTTAAATCAAAAGCTAGAAACGATTAAGTTTAGTGAGGAGGGCACGCTGAAGGCCGAGACAGGCTGAAAGCTGGGCCTCTTATATCAAACACTTAGCCAAGTTGTGAATGCAAAGGAAAAGTTCTTGAAGGAAATTAAAAGTGCTACTCCAGGGAACACACGAATGATAAGAAAGCGAAACAGCCTTATTGCTAATATGGAGAAAGTTTTAGTGGTCTGCATAGAAGATCCAACCAGCCACAATGCTCCCTTAAGCCAAAGCCGAATCCAGAGCAAGACCCTAACTCTCTTCAATTCTATGAAGTCTGAGAGAGGTGAGGAAGCTGCAGAAGGAAAGTCTGAAGCCAGCAGAGGTCGGTTCACTAGGTTTAAGGAAAGAAGCCATCTCCATAACATAAAAGTGCAAGGTGAGGGAGCAAGTGGTGATTGTAGAAGCTGCAGCAAGTTATCCAGAAGATCCAGCTGAGATAACGAACGAAGGCGGCTGCACTAAACAACAGATTATCAAAGTGGACAAAACAGCCTTATAATGGAAGATGATGCCATCTAGGACTTTCAGAGCTGGAGAGAAGTCAATGCCTGGCTTCAAAGCTTCAAAGGACAGGCTGACTCTCCTGTTAAAGGCTAATGCAGCTGGTGACTTTAAGTTGAAGCAAATGCTCATTTAACATTCTGAAAAGACTAAGGCCCTTTAAGAACTATGCTAAACCTACTTTGCCCGTGGAACAACACAGACAAAACGGAACAACAAAGCCTGGATGACGGCACATCTGTTTACAACATGGTTTATGAATATTTTAAGCCAGTTGTTGAGACCTACTGCTCAGAAAAAAGATTCCTCTTAAAATACTACGGCTCATTGACAATGCACCTGGTCATCCAAGAGCTGATGGAGATATACAGTGTGATTAATGTTTTCATGCCTGCCAACATTAAATCTATGAAGAAGGACCTGGCCACCCATTTCCGAAAAAAACCGGCTATGAAAACCCTAGGAATAGCAGCAGAGCATTGTCTGATATAGCACAGAAAGATGAGAGGACGGCGCAAAAAGACTGAGCAGGGCTCCTCTCTACTGTACACAGGGTCACTAGGAGTTGGAGTCAACTCGATGGCATTAACAATGAAACACAACATCCATTCTGCAGCCCATGGCTCAAGGAGTAATTTCAACTTTCAAGTCTTATTAGTTAAGAAATACATCTCATAAGGCAATAGCTGCCATAGATGATGATTCCTCTGATGGATATGAGCAAAGTAAATCCAAAACCTTCTGGAAAGGATTCACCATTCCAGAGGCCATTAAGAACACCTGTGATTCATGGAAAGAGGTCAAAATATCAACATTAACAGGAGTTTGGAGGAAGTTGATTCCAACACTTGTGGATGACTTTGAGGGGTTCAAGACTTCAGTGGAGGAAGTAACTGTAGATGTGGTGGAAACAGCAAGAGTTAGAAGTGGAACCTGAAGATGTGACTGAATTGCTGTCATCTCATGATAAAAGTAGAATGGATGAGGAGTTGCAAAGAACGTGGTTTCTGGAGAAGGAATCTACTCCTGGTGAAGATGCTGTGAAGATTATTGAAATGACAACAAAGTATTTAGAATATTACATCAACTTAGTCGATAAAGCAGAGGCAGAGTTTGAGAGGATTGACTCCAATTTTGAAAGAAGTTCTACTGTGGGTAAATGAACAGCATGGCATTGCTATAGAGAAATCATTTGAGAAAGGAAGAATCAGTTGATACGGCAAACTTCATTGCTATCTTATTTTAGGAAATTGCCACAGCCACCCCAACCTTCAGCAACCACCACCCTGATCAGTCAGCAGCCATCAACATCAAGGCAAGTCCCTCCACCAGCAAAAGGTTACGACTCACTGAAGGCTCAGATATGGTTAGCATTTTTACCAATAAAATATTAGACATAACGCTATTGCACACTTACTAGACTACTATCACGTAAACATAACTTTTACATGCACTGGGAAACCAAAAAATTTGCGTGACTCGCTTTACTGCAGTGGCCTGGAACAGACCCTGCAATATCTCCGAGGTATGCCTGTAACACAGTCACTGCCTGGAGACTTACCATACAGTAGAGGCAAAGTTAGTATTTGTGAAAGACACCTCCAAGACATGCTCCACCAGAGACCTGGATCCACAGTGGGTATCTGAAGTCTGTATGTAATAAATATCCATCCCTAGCATCTTCTCCATGAGGAGCGAAAACTTTACAAAGGAGCTGAACGCCTGCCTGACTTCAGAAGTTCCAGGGGTTCCTACTTGCTCTGGCTGTGTAATCGATCTCTTTGTCTGACTACATTGCAGTTACACCAAGAATGAGAAGGCAATCTAGCCCATGAGTCCAGTTTGCACCAAATCAGGATGCTCAGGCTGTAAGGCCCACCTGTTCCTACACTGTCCTTGTTTGAAAGGTACCCAAAATTAGCAGCACGAGTTAAGGAAGCTCCTGCAGCTGCAATGTTTCCTTGGACTTCAGCAGGACCTCTGGGAGCCAAGGCATCGTGGAGTGTTTCCTAGACAACTCTTACTTTGGGACCAGCCTTACAATGCACAGGAGTCCTCCTCAAGAATCTGCCCCGTGGGGAAATGCTTGGGAAAACCCACTGCTCACATGGTATCTGTGGAAGAGACGAGCCTGGCCAGGAGAGGCAGAGATCCCTCCCTCGAGCACAGCAATCAGAAGACACCACACACCCCCATGACACCAGCACATGGCCTTGGGTACCTTTCCATTTCAGTGCACCATAAGATGTCCTCTTTCTCATTCATGAAGACGGGGAAATGCTGGTCTTTGCCCTGCTTTATGGAGTTCGACCTAGTAGTAATGGTCCTCACTTTGCTGAACTAGAAAACAAGGAAAGGAAAAGAGGAATGAGCACTCATTCGCTGGTCATGCATCTACCGCGTGTGCCAGGCACTTGCCAGGGACTGGTGAGTCGAACACTGACAAGACCTGGTCCATCCAGGGGCCAGGGTCAGTAGGGAGCCTCTGCAGACCACACTGCCTTGCTCTTTTTCCCACTCTGAGGTCACCCAGCCATCCTTAGTCCAATTCCGCTGGCCGAGGACTTGAGAGGTAGCAGCTTGAGGCAATGTCCTTCTTAAGTCTTCTAAGACTTGGTTCTTTCACAGGTGTAGTGATTTGCAGGTAAAAGGATGGCAAATTACTCAGGGGCTTGAAGACACTGCTGGGGTGCCAGCAGTCCCGAATGGAATTTCTCCAGGGAGAAACGAAGCTTCCACATCACAGGAGAAATCTCTGCTCTGAAGGCTTGTGCAATAGGTCCTGGCCAAAAAATTTAAAGGCCCTAGCAGATCCAGGGACCTTGGCAAAGACTTCTATTGTCTGCCTCCCACAGGACTAGTAGGCGATGCTCAACGAGGAAGGGCTTGAAGGCCAGCAAGCATTTCTGATCTCTCCCTGTCCTCCAGGCTTTCCCCTAGGCCCTCCCCTCTGGCCAACTGGGTACAGGACCCCGTGCGACCTCCTCAATTGCTGTGCCCATAGGGCCCGAGAGGGCACGTGGGATGCAGCCCTGGGGGCTGCTCCAGCTCATCCTGCCCTCTGCCCTTGCCCCTGACCCCACAGTAGAGAGCTTTGGCCCTGGGGCTGACCTTGGCTATTCTGCCATGCTCCAGACACTCCTGCAGCTCCAGCTTATCATTCACAGTGGATGCCAACGGCCTAGGAGGCAGAAGAGAGAAGGTAACAGCAGAAACCAGGAGAACACCAGGGACGCACCCAGCAGCTATCTGATTAACACGGGAAAGCAAAAGAGGACCTTTGTCATCCACACATGTTGTAAACTCCTTCAAACTCCCCCAAAACACATGCACACCCACTGCAGCCATCCATGGACACAAATCCACAAAGCACTAACCCTTAAAGGTAAATTCAAAAGTGGTCTCAAACTACAAACACACAGAGAACGCCAGCCCAGAAGGGGAGAAATCCAATTATTTTTATATCAGTTATTTTAAAATATAGTGAGTTTCAAAGTATCCACCATAAAGCAAGCTTTGGGCGTGACAGAATGTTCTGTATCTTGACTATGGTGATGGTTACATGGGTGTGTAGACTGGATGAAATTCACTGACCTTCTGCGCAGGCCCTGGAAGACTAAAATTCTGTGGTAATCAACATGTCACTTCTCAAGAAGGCAGACCAGATCACTGAACATCACCTTTGGCACTGGCCTTTAATGAAGGTTTTTTTTTTTTTTTGAGGAACATTAGCCCTGAGCTAACATCTGTGCCCATCTTCCTCTATTTTATACATGGGACACCTGCCACAGCATGGCTTGATAAGCAGTGTATAGGTCCACACCTGGGATCCGAAATCAGCGAACCCGGGGCCGCCAAAGTGGGGCGCATGAACTTACCCACTGCACCACCAGGCCAGCCCTAATGAAGGTTTCATGTAGCAGTCCACTATCTCAGCATGGGAAACGTGGGGACCCGCAGTCAAACCGCGCCCCTTCCCCACTCCTCCCTGTTTATGCACACACACTCTACTTGGTCCCATGTGGTGCCTCTGCTCCTCCCGGAAGCTCAGGGTTCTACAATTTTAAGAGTTGGAAGAGGCAGGTGAGAGCAATCCTACAGGGCCAAGGTGTGTCAGGAGACACTGAGTTAGCGGCTCCATGAAAATACTGGACTACATAAGCCAGTCCATTTTTCCAATACACACACTCACCTTGGGAACTTCAGGGGGAAACTGAGACAGTTTTCAGGTCGGCTGCCCCACTGACCTGTCTCTTTCCCATCAACAAGCCCTCACAAGAGATGGCAACTTTGCCAAATGGGTCTGAGACTGGGGAAGCTCCTACGACTTCATGCTAATGGCAGAGAGGGAGATTAGACCACTGAGGCCAGATTAAATGATGTTTCCAATTTACAGGTATACAAGGAGGTTTAAAATTCAGACTCCAACCTTCTGGAAAATATTTCCATCATCATAGGATATCTAAACTGAGTGGATGTCATTCTGCTTTTCAACAGCTAACTCCCAACAAGAACTCCTTCCTCCTCATAGGCCTTTTTATAATGCAATCATTACACTGAAGAAAGGAGACCGTCTTCATTCCTGGATATTAAAATCTCTCTCTGTGTAACCTAAACGAACAACATCCTTCCAACAAAGGACCTGAAGCCAACAAAGCGTGTGGTTAATAAGTGAAGCAGGACTCTCCGACCTGCGTGGTGCTGCTTCAAGATTCCCTCTCCTGGAGCAGGATGTGGCCCGGCTGTGGGCACCACTCTCTCTTCCATCCCCAACTCCATCCTCCACAGCTTTACCTCAGGATGCTAAGGACCAGCTGACTTAGATACATCACCAATGCAGGTGATGCATCACTGATGTAGGAGAACCAGCTCCAGAACTCAACGGCGCGCTGGTTCTCCTTTTGTAGGAGGAGTGCACTTTTAAAGGCCCCGCCCATTTTTGATCACCACTACTTGGTTTCTCAGGCAAGTATTTTCTAGGCCTGACTCCCTTTCTTCCTCAAGGAAAAGGAAACAGAAGAACAAGGCAGAGCAGCAAGCTGGTCAGCAGAAGAGGCTGGCCTGAGAGGTTCCACTCAGTGACCCTCCTCCTTAGGCCATCTTGCCGCTGCCCTGCCTGCAGACACCAACCCGTGGCCACCCCAGGCCCGGGAGTTCTCACCAACCTGTTCATACCAGGAAGGTTCCCCCAGAAGTAGCGGGCCCTGTGTGCGGCTGACACTTCTTTGGCATCAATCATCACAGGGTTGGACTATAAAATAGGAGAGAGATTAAGGATGAGCGAGAGGAATATTTAACAGTGCCAGGAAATTTTGTTAGTTTAGAGCCTTAAAGCCTCAAAAGCTCTTATTTCTCTCTCAGGAGGCCACACACCGGGACAGCCTGAAGCCTCTGGGAAAAGCCAGAATTAAACCTAGCTTCATTCCACCTGCTCTCACTGGAACATTCTAGACTAGCACAGCTCAACTGAACATTCTGTGATGATGGAAATGTTCTCTACACTAGCCCACTAGCTGCCGGTGGTTAATAAGTACTTGAAACGAGGTGAGTGTGGCTGAGGAATTTTAATGTTAATTTAAATACCATGCATGGCTGATAGCTACCATACTGGACCACACAGCACTAGCTCACCCAGAAGCTTTGAGAAAGTAAGTGCCAATGAATGTGGATGTGTTCACTGTACGTTCAAGATTATGAGCCAAATAGACACCTGCTCACATGTAAAGTTAGATGGCCAGCCTGAGGTGCTACTGACCCCAAGACTCAGGAGCATGGGCTCGAGCTCGCAGACTGCCCACCAGAGAACGCCTCTACTGTGGAAATCCTCTGTGCACAGCTCACACCTGGCTCAGAGCCCAGATGGGACCCATGTTATGGGGAATAAAATACCATATTTTCTTCCCAGGTACCATAATGCATCTGTCATGGTGCCAGGGAGGGAGGATAAGCCATTCTGGTCGAGGAAAAATTGATTTTGGTATCTCAAAGGATCCCCCAGCGAAACACCACACAGAACCCCAACTCCAGGAGACTGGCACCCCACCCTATTCACTAACAGTCAGGTCCTTAAATCCTGAGGCCCATACCCATACACCACCTCTTAGAGTGAGACCACGGGTTCCTTCCGGGGCGGGCCTCTAACAGTGCTTCCTCCCTGTCTAATTGGGAAGCTCTGAGCTTCCCGAATAGGCCCCTTGCAAAGCAGAAGTCACCAGTCCCCAGCTCCACAATGCAGATGAGACAGCGATAAAGCAGCAGTCCAAGGTAGAAGCCATTAGTGAGCTGGCCAAACCAAGGTTGCTGGCTATACCTCGAGAAATCGCGAGATGTCCCTCTTGTCACTAACGCCCATGGCCACCACATTCTCAAAGAGCCAGAAGAAGGGGCGATCATCTCCCTCCTTGGGCCGCGCATCATGCAGGAGGCGGTAGAACTCAAAGAAGAGCCGGCCAGTGCCCTCTGAGAGGTCGGAAGAGAAAGCCATCAGCTGGGGCTGTCTGCACGAGACGGCGGTGTGGCTCGGGCTCGGGCTCGGGCTCGGGGAGGGCAAGGGAGGACAGGGTCGTTGGGAGTAGCCGTCCCAGGGCAGAAATATCCAAGTAGGAAACCTACGTGCGGAAGCACCAGCTCAGAAGGTGGCGGGGTGAGCATTGCACCTACCGTAGAGTCCCTTGCGGGCAGGATTGACGATGGAGAGATCATTGCAGGGACTGCCCCCAATCACCAGATCAAACGGGCCCCACTCCTGGATCTGGGAGGATAAAGGTAATGTGATGGGCCTGATGTCCGGGGACAGAGGCAGAAAGGAAGAGAGAAGTGATCTGTGAATTTGGCAAAAAGTTCTTCGGCATAGGAGAGAGGAGACCCAGCTGCTTTGTCCGCTCACTACATGTACACACGCATACATAGGACATAGATATGACATACACACACACTGTGCAGCCACAGGCAAGTCACTGAGGCTCTCTGGGCTCAGTTTCCTAGACAACCCAGTGCAGACAGCCGAACTCGATCATCTCTGAGGCCAGGAGGGAAACCAGTGTGCTCCCAGTAGGACAAGCAGCTGCTCAGTGGGAAGGCAGTCCAGGCTGGACAGCCGAACATGGAGGTACTTTGAGCTCTGCACACTTTGGGCAGTGTCTGGCCACCTGAACACCCTCCAAACACCCTTCAGCATTCCTGAGGGCCTACAGTTTCAGGGGTAGACACAGAAAACTGGAAGGGCAAAGGGTCATTTAGACAAGACCCCACCAGAAACGGAGGCTAGTAAAGCCGTCACCAGAAGTACTGGGGGGACAGGAACCTCACTGCACTTCAAAGCGCTCAACTGAAAGGGCCCTGACACTAGCCAGGGGGCAGCCTAGGCCTGCAAAGGCCAGTGCCCCAGTCCCGTTTTAGTCTGCCCATTACCTCCTGGAGACGAGGAGGAAAAAGGTAGAGGAGGAGGAAGAGAGGCTGGGAAACGGGAGGAGAGGAAAAGAGGAAATGAACAAAACGAAAGCGGGCCGGCGCTGCCCCCACCCCCAGGAGCTGAGCGCAAGGGATGGAGAGAAGATGGACAGGCCCCCCCCGCACTGACATACATGCTTCTGTGTGACGCTGCGGACGTCCCCGACGTACATGATCTTCCCCTGGTGCCGCACCATGCCCACCGTGATGGAGTCTTCGCACACCTCCGAGGCGATGTAGCGATCCACCTGAATGCCCAAGTCCTTCAGCACCAGAAGCCCTGCGTCAGCCAGCAAAAAGCACTGTCACCAGGTCACCTCCCCAGCACCCTGGTCCTTGCAGGGGAGCTCTCTGGCCAGCTGGACACGTGGGTCAGCGATAGGCCCAAGCCTTACCCTGCCCAGTAAGCTGCAGGATCCTTCCAGATCAAACTGCAATATTGATAACAAGGACACTGAGGCCGTTTCATGCCTAGTTTGATCTACTTCGAGTCAAGGCCAGGAAAGGCTGACTGGACAGTAGCTGGTTTCAGGAACCAGGGAGAAGAGCAGTTGGCTTTGGATGGCCTTTCTTTGCCATTTCTATACTTTGCATATACTGGTCCTTCCTCACCCGTCGTCCCCGTTTCACCTCCTGCTGCAATTCCACCCATCCTTCAAGACTCAACACAATTGCCACCTGCTCTAAATAATGCCCCACCCCACCCTGCAGCCCCCTGGAATCACCTCCCTGCCTCTATAAGCCCCCAGCACCCTGCATCTCTCCACTTCATCACAGCAGCGTGTATTCCTAGTTCAGCCCTTCTCTTGGGCTGCAAATGGTCGTCAAGACAGAGTAGGAAGACTCATTCACATGTTTCCTCCCGCGCTAACTACACTCCCTCCCTCACCATGAACCCTCCACGAACGCTTGCTGAACTGAGACAAGGAAACAATGAGAACAGAGCCTGAGAGTTTCAAGAGAAACAGGGGACCGTGGCACCATCCCCATTGGTCCCCACAGACTCCCCACCAAGGAGCTTTTACAGCTTCTTGGGGTGTGGCCTGGTTTAGGAAGGCCTCAACGTTCCAGCCTGGGAAACCAAAGCTATAGATTAACCTCTCTAGGTTTATATAACATCAGCACTGAGCTGAGAACAGAAAACAAACATCTGGCCTGGGACGCCTTCCCCACCCTGGCCCTTTGGTCAAGGCCCCTGGGCTCTGACTGCCCAACTCCTTCTGGTCACGTGAAGACAAGTTCTGAGGGCTATTCCTTTCTTAAGAACTGAGGAGTGCAGAGCCTGGGGGCAGGGCAGAGGGCTGGATACAAGTCAGTGCAACCTTCCAGGAGGGCTTCTGGCAGGGTCAAGAACCACATGAAAAAAACAGTGCCTATACTGTGGCTCAGAACTTCCTAAAAGATAATGGTTTAAGTATATAAAGATGTATGTGTAGGATGCTGGTCATAGCACTGCTCGTAATAGTGAAAAAAACAGTAAATAATCCAACAGAGAGCTCATTAAATAAATTATGGTACTTTCACTCAAAGGGATCCTATGCAGCATTTACAAATAAAGAAGGAGCTCTACGTTGGTTTACATGAAAAAGTAATCATAAGATCATAAACAAAAAGGCAGGTTACAGCACAGTGTGCATTTGCTATCCTTTTATTTGTCTATCTATATATGATTATATAAACACACTCACATACATGCACAGAAAAAAATCTAAAAGGACATACACCAAAACACTAATTATAGGATTATGGATGATTTAAATATTCTTTAGATTCTCGTTTACAGTTTGTTTTTTACCGTGACTTACAATCAAATCACAACAGAACTGCCTATGTTTCTGTTTTGGTTGCTGAGCCTGTCCTTTGAGGCTTTGTGAAAATCTCCAATCATCTCTAACGATCGCTCTGTCCTCTGCAGCAGAGCCCCCTCCCTTAAGAAATGTGCCCACCAGACAGGCTGGTTTACCACTGATTTTACTTTTCACTAAGCATAAAAGTTGCCTCTTTAAGCCACTACTTTAACAGCTGTAATGTTGATTATGGTTTGGTTTTGCCAGAGTTACACACACACGCGTGCCCCCAAGCAGAGCTCTCATGTCCCAGGACGAGGATGCCAGCACCTCTGGAGACCTGTGCCACTCTCACCTGTAGCAATTCCATCAAATAGTGACAGCACCCGGATGGGCTTCCTCTTCTCCGCTGGGACAGGTGGGTAAACCTTCGGAGGGTCCTAGGCAGTGAGCACAACAGGCCAGGTGAATGTCCAGGAATGTTCTACAGCCCTGCACCCAGAGCTGGCCCTCCCGGCCAACTAGGGTCCCCTTGGCAGTGCAGACCTACACACCCCATGAGCGGCTCAGACACCTGTGCTCGTTGCCCAGGCCCCATGACCAAACGAAGCCCTCTCTCGTTGGCCGAGCCTGCCCTCTGGCTCTGCCAGGTAGCGGGTGAAAAGAGATGACCTAGGCCCAGCACTCACAAATTCCTGGTCGTGGTTATTGGCGAAGAACATCTGGAGCCGAGAGGGCCAGTCGTCCCGCCGCCGCAGCAGCCCATAGGTGCCCTTGTGCCCGCACATGTAGCAGTTCCAAGGGTCTTCCTTAATGGCTGCCTGGGCAGCCCCCGGCCCCACCAAGAGGTCCACACATTCCACGCAAAAGCACCTGGAAGGAAGCCCAGTGTGCAGAGAGGACTCTCAGCCCCAGGCCAGTCCTGGATGGAACATGGCTAGAGCCCCAGGGCAGGATGGCCAGTGCAAGCCGCAGTACCAGCCAAGGAGAGGGGACGGCCGCTGCGGTCTGGGGGCCCCCTCACCTGCAGCAATTGTTGTTCCCGCACATGAGCACCTCACGCCCCCCACAGCAGATGGTGCAGTAGGACTGATAGCCGTCGTCATCGTACTGGTATGCGCACTCCAGGAAGCAGTTCTAGAGAGCAGGGTGGAGGGTCAGAGACCACCTGGCAGGACCCAGGACAGCCAGGGGGAAGGCAGGCTTTGAACTGCCTTGGAGAGTTCTCACCTTGGATCCCTGACTTAGCCCTGGAGACATGACTCCGCCATCTGTCCAGCCCAAACTACAGATCTGGGAAAGGGACAGCATGTCTCCCACCCCATGGCAGCGGACAGAACGTAGGGAGGCACAAGAGGAGGCCAGGGAGGGAGCTGCACCAGCCTGTGTCTTGCTGCAGCCCTGAGCTTTTCTCCTGGGGCCCCTGAGGCCACAGCCTGTCCTCCTGCCTTCACAGTGATGGCTATGACATTGTGAACCCACATCAGGGGACTAGAATGGGCTTTAGAGGGAATAAGAATCTTTTAGGAGAAAAGATAAAGGTAAGTCAAACTCTTGAAGCCCAAGGTCCCATTTTATCAGGACTCGGCTCCCAGAGCACACCTTGGAGTCAACCTCACAGCTACCCAGGGGCCGTCCTCCAAGCCCACGTAGGGAAGAAGGGGCAGTCAGCCAGGGGGTCGCCCCCAACTACGTCTCTGCTGGAGGCGCCCCTACCTTGCAGTTTTGGCACATTCCTCCGATGAAGAGAGGGTGTTCCAGGGTGACATTGAGGCTCCCACAAGAGATGCAAATGTCTGGAAAGCAGAGAAAGAGGAGTAAACGTCACCAAAGGGGCCCCCTCCCATCTTGGGTCAAAGCCTAGCTCTAGAAAAGCTACAAAGAAGGAGTGTGCTGGAGCAGCACCCAAAAAAGAAGGCAGAAAGGAGTCCGGGATGTGCCCAGAGAACAGGGAGGCGTGTGGCTCCAATCTCGTAGCACTCATCTCTCAGAGCAGTAATGCTGCCATCCAGGAAAGGCATAACATAAGGACAAGAACCACCAACAAGAAAAGTCCTGACCCCGGGCTACTCTGGAGATAGTCCTGGCAGAGACCTTATCCTTAAGTCCTGGGTCCCTGACCCCATTCCTCCTGACCCCGAGGGCCCCACGTTGGACACACCATCACTAGGCCAATGGTGACAGACATGGGATGCTGTGATGACCACTGAATGGGAGATGAGTTAACATGAAGAGCCAAAAGGTCATCTTCAGGCAAGTTCAATCAAACTAAAGAGGGGCCACCCTTCTCTGACCCAAACCGTAATGACCAGCCCACGCCATTGATAGGAGAGTAAGACTCTGGCACCAGGAAGACAGATGTGTGTGAAGCAGGCTGGAGGTGGTGGGACATGCAGGACAGACCTGTCACAAGTACCAATGTTCCATGTCATTCAAACCTTTCTAAGTGCCCACGCTACTCTGTGTCAGCCACCATGGCAGGTGCCAAGCCCTCCTGTCTGCCACAGGGGAATAGACTCCTGACTCCCCAGGGAGTCAGTGCCCAGCTCTCTCGTCAGGACTCACCTTCGATGTTCCGGCACTTTTGCCGCACCTCGTACACGAGCCGCTCTGCAGAGGGGAGGAAAGCCCAGCATCAGAGGAGGCTGTGAGGGCCACACCCACTCCTCTGAAGCCACACTCGCCATGCCACTCGCACTCGCCATGCCACTCTCGACAGAGGGCCAACTACCTCTTGTGCGTTCGTCAATAATCTCCTTGACCTTGGGCTTCTCAGTTGTGCTCTTTCGGGGCTTTTTGGCTGGTGGGGGTGGTGCATAAGCAGCTGCCTCGGGTTCAACCCACATGTCTGTGTAAACTTCTTTGTAGGGGTTCTTCTCCTCTGGATCGGGAAAGCAGGTGCCGCGGTCACAGTTACCAGCCGATGAGGAACCCCAGCTCCCTCTCCCTTTCCTCTATTCCACCCACAGTGGGGTGCAACCTGGTCCCCAACTTCTTCGAGCTCCCGACTCTTCAGTGCCAGAAAGCCACTGGGGAGCAGGTTACTCTGAGTCCCCAAGTGGCGCTGCCCCTACCCTGACGCCAGTGAGAGGGAGACTGTGACCATTCCCGCTGGGCCCCTCGATGGAGGCCTTGGCAGCTCTCCCTAAGCATGGCTTTCCCAGCCCAGGGATGGAGCTGCCTGGCTGGCAGGGGTCCCAGGAGGCTGGGCTGGGCACCTGCATTTACCTTCTGGTGGCTCCAGGCCCTTGGGGCCAGAGGGCTGGAACCCTCCAAGGGCCCACTCAATCATCTGTTTGTTCTGCACCTCCACAGCCTTGGCAGTGTCGCTCTCATCGTTGTCATGGCATGCTGGGAACAGCTTCCCCGCCCGGCTGCTGGCCACCTGCAGGGCAACACGTGTGGGGAAGGTGTCAGCAAGGCTGCAGGGCAGACTCTAAGAGTAGTGAAGGTGGACTCAGGCAAGAGGTGGGAGAAGGTGCAAGAAGAGAGGACTGCAGGAGAACGTCCAAGAGGAAGAGTGCAAAGAGTGGTAAGTAAGGCGGGGAGAAAAGGAGTCAAAAGGGCCCTGCACGCAGACCCTCTGCCCAGGCCTAAGCTCTGAACCCCAGCAGCTAGACCAACCAGTGGGCCCTGCCCTCTAAGCTCCCTCTCAGACTTCCTCAGAGGGGCACTCACCTGCAGGACTTCGTAGATGGCTTTGCGGTACATGGGCTGCTTGTTGTAGGTGGCCTGGTGGAAAGCACTGCAGAAGGAGCTCAGCGGCATCAGCTTCTCAACACACACCTGGAGGGACAACCACTGCCCTAATTTGCTCCTCTTTCTACACTCATCAAGCACCCACCGCATGCCTGGCATTGTCAGGGGTTGGGGGCATTAAGACTCAGCCTCTGCCCTTGAGATGACCAGATGCATCAATAAACAATTACATGATGCAAAGGAGTCGTCCAACCCAACAGTGGGGGAGGACCTGAATGCAAGCGGGAAAGGAATTCTGGGGACAAGGTTCCAGGAAGGCAAAAATTCGGCAAGCATCCTAGCTCTCTGAGTGCAAACTAATAATCTCTGGGACTTCTGCCACGCACACAAATGCAGAGTAGGGGCGAGCAGAGCCCTCTTCTACCACCCCAATTCCAAACCATGCCCCCAGCCAAAACCATAGGCCCTGGGGATCAAGAGCCCTTCCTCCCCCAGGCTACCACCAAACCCCGTAACTCACCACTGAGAACTTGCCGTCTCCGAACCACATGACCCAACGGGTGCCTTCAGCTGCTCGGCTCCGGCCCGTCATCCACCAAGACACAATCCGGCCTGGCCACCAGGAGAAGCCCCGCAGTTTCCCCCACACCAGCTCCCCAATGCCAAAGCCCCGGCCGTCCTGGAGCCCCAAGGAGCAGAAGTCATTACAAGGTGGTCACGAGGCCCTGCCACCCTGATCCCCCCACGGCAACCCCAGCCCTGGGCATCTGAGGGTCAGGACAGCCAGGAGGGAGCTCCATTTGAATGGACCAAGACAGAGCAAAACCAGGGAGACGAAGAGGCCTGGGGTCAGGCGTAGAGAGGAGAGCAGGACAGGAGGAGCTGGCAGTGGAAGGACCCACTGGACGAGGCAGGTGAAGAAGCAAGCCGCTCACCTCGTACTCCGGTTCATCATCGGCTGCTTTGGTGACATTCTTGTCGCCAGCATCGGCCCCCACAGGCTCAGGTGTGGTGGCCACAGTGGGGGATGCAGGGTCAGTGGGCTGCTGCACAGCAGGAGGGCTGGCCTCCTCCACCTTCTGAGCCTCGCCCGAGCCCTGGTTTTCTTCCACAGCATTCATTACTGCAATCACCTTGGCTTTCTTCTCAGCCTGGGGAAACAAGGAACAGGAGTTACCTTGACCTCTCCAGGAATTAGCAAGGCCACCTGATGCTCAGTGGGCTCTTCTCAACTTCTTTGTGGTCTGGAGTGAGTGACGGAAGGTAAAGGGCTGGAGGAGAGAGGAGTCCTTTCCTCATCAACCCAACTAGCTTGCCACGGAAAACAGAAAGATCTGAAGTTGAGAGGTGAACTCAAATCATTTAAGCTCAATTCCAGCCTTCTCTTCTGCCTCCCTGGTCAAATCTTTCTCGATCTGTCAGCATTATCAGTTGCCCACGCTTCTGATATAAAAAGGTTAATCCTATTCAGATATTAATCATGCACCTGAGCTTAGGCACAGACCTTGGCTCCATCCTCTCCTCGCATGTCATACTTCCCAATCAAGAACTGGATCCTCTGGTCCTTTTTTCCACATTTTCCTGAGCAATCAACTCCTTCTATTCCTGGTCTTGGCTTCCAGACCACAATTCTGGTTCTGTTGTGATGTCTACTGATGATGAAATCCCTGCGCTGTGTTTAAAGAACACGTCTTCTTCCCCATCTGCTCAAACACCACAGAAAGCCCTGTAAGAGCTTGCCTGCTCCCTTGCTCACACACCATTCTGGAGATCTTAGGATTACGTCCAATGTACACTCTGTTACCAGTTCTCCCCTTTTTTCTATGTGCACCTTTCAGATCCATAAATACATTTATCCTTTCAACAACTATTTACTGAGCACACATTACAGGTCAGGCATCCTCTCTTCCATCCCACCAACAAAATAATTCAAACCCAATTATTCTCTCAGTTAGCAGCCTCCATCCTTTCACTGTCTCACACTCGTCTTTCAGGTATGACCCACATGCCCACTCCTTCTAAAAAATCTGCTCTTTTCCCATCTCCCTACAGAAGAGAATGAAATTGTTCATACTCAGCTCTGAGAACCATTCAATCTAACCTCACCCCAGCTACTGAATCTTGCACAGGTGGCCCTCAAACCCCATGGCTCTGCACCCATTTCCACCACACCAGACTCAGAGGGAAAAATCTCATCTTCAACATGCCATTCAACATGAGGCTTTCCCCAAGAGCTCAGAGCTGTGAATGCAAACCCATCCTCAACACTAAAAAAGAACATCAGAAAGCAACCTGGAGTGTAAGCGTTCCAGGCTGTAAGGCACAGCCTCTATATTCCTGTCTTAGTCTTGCAACTAATTAACAGCTGACTCTCAAGCAGCCCCTTCTCTTCTAAGTTGCTCAGAAGGCATTAAAAGTTGCTTAAAAAGAAATTTGAACTGAAGGATTTCTGTTAACCTTTTCTGACCAGTTTAAGAATCTGATATATGCATGTATCAAGAATTCCAAGAACTGTCCAAAGGCTGTCAATGGACCTTCAGATCCCAGAGTCCCCAGGCAGAGCCTTTAAGCTCAATGGTCTACTGTCTTGTAGATCCATTTTACTTCATTCAACCTTCAAGTCTTTCCACCCAACCACAGATCAAATCTGCTTCTGGTGGCGATTCCCAAAACACTGAGGATGGAAGTTCTAGTTCTTTCTTCGACAACAAATTCTAAAATGGGATAATATATCCTTTGCCCCCAGCCCACAATCAGCTGAGAATGAGCTCCCGGATCTGGAGGTGGAAGAATGCAGAGTAATTGCTCACCCCTCCCAAGCTCCACTCTCACCTGGTGGGGACTCTGCCTTGCCTTTCCTACTATCAATTACTACCACCTCCTCCCCCACAAGAAGCTGCAGTTGGTACACACTCCTCTCTGAGGAACAGGATTCTCTCCTGGACCCTTCAGGCAGGGCAGCGCCACCCCAGCACCAGATGCGCTCACGGCGCACAGTTAAATACCATGCCTAGCTGTCTCTGCTCCCTTCCCTCCACCATGCCTCCTCCAACTTCAGGTGTGGATGACTCATCAGGGCCAGGGTGCTGCCTTGGCTGACCCAAAGACCCCATTTCCAGGGGTGACGAGGCCCCTCAGCCAGAACAAGGTGTGCCAGTGGTAGAGGGAAGGAGGAGGAGAGGAGCATTCCGAGGAGAGGAGCTGAAGTCACTCCCACAACAAGTAGCATCGGGTGGGTGCCGGGCTCCCCCTCCCCACTCCCCAGGCCTAGAAGGGAGTCGTGCCTGACACCACCCTCCTCACTCCCCCACAGCCCCTTTGTCTCTCTTCTCCACCCTTCCACAGTGAGCTCCTGAACATTATTCTGCCCCCACAACTTCCCCCAGCTTGTCAGATGCTGCTGCTGACGGCTGTTAAGCGCCCTCAACCCACTAGGTGCAGGAGAACACGCACCCAGCACGGTTTTGGCAGGCGGAGGAGGAAGGGGGCCTCCATCAGGACCAGACCAGCAGGGGTGGGGAAAGGAAGAAGGGGGTGGGTTAGCAGCAGGCGGCAAGAGGAAAGGGGAAGAAGGGGCAGAGACGGTGGCTGGGTGGGGGAGGGGCCTCATTAGAATAGTCAGCCTAGGGCAGTGTGGCAGAATGCCTTTTTTTCCACTTTCACTCCAACCCTGCTCCCTAGGCGAACAATAGGAGAAAGAGGGGTTAACTCAGGGCTCTGGCATTTGGGCTAAAGGCTCCTACTCCCAGCTCAGAAGGTTCCACCCCAGAGCGGCCAAGAGATTGGGCAGGATCAGGCAGACACTACACCCACCCCCCCATCACTGCGGCTCAAGGAAGCCGCTTCGCCTGGAGTTTGTCCAGCCTGGAAAGCCACTGGTAACTCCACGCTGGTGGAGGCAAGGCCTCGCCGTCAGTCCCATCTCCTTGGGCAGCTGTCCCGCCTCCACCTCCCTCTGTGACTCAGGCTGCTTCCGGTTCCAAAGGTCAGAGGTCTGGGAGCCCATGTAGGACTCCCTGCTGGTGCTGGTGCAGTAAATCGCGGCTGTCCCAGGCACCTCTCCCATCACAGGCCGGCATCAGGCTGCCCCCTGCGGCACCCGCTGCTGCGCCACAGCCCCCTGTCAGGGTCGCACTGCTCCCTCCCACCCCAGCACCACTTCTTTCTGGGGGCCTGCCCGGTTGCTCCCAGGGACACACAAGAGAGGAAAATGTCCCTCTCAAGAGGCCGAAAGGTTGGCATGGCATGAGGATAGTGTGGTCCACCAGCCAGGAACACAGGTCAGCAAGGAAACGTCAACCACCCATCTGCCAGCAAGCTCAGCAGAAATACTGCTTCCAGCCCAACTCCTGGTCTCCCAGCTCCACTCGCTGGGGCCTGCCCCCCAGTCTTCATTGACCACTGCCCCAGGCTCCCACGCAGGGGCTGCTCTTCCTGGCCCCTGAACCACCAGGTCCCACCTGAGCGCTGGGAGGAGTGGGGCTTGGGGCTCCTGAGGAGGGAGTGGGTGGGACAGCAGTAACTCAGCATCTCCAGAACTCAGGCCAGGCAGAGGAGCCAGCTCCTGCGGGCCGGGGAGGCATACTTGACTCTTCTCAAACCCAGAGATCCTCCCACCGGCCCCTGCCGCCTCCCCGCCCCCAGCCTCCCCAGGGCTCCGTCCAGGAACCTACCCATAAGGCCAGGTGCAGCCCCTCTGTGGTCCGGCTCAGGTGTGAGCCCCGGCCCTGAAGCTCTGTAAGTAGCTGCCCGTCTGGGGGGAGGGGAAGGGGGCGATGGGGCTGGGGGCGGAGGGGGCCAGAGAGAGGGGGAGGGGGGAGGTGGGGGGGAGGGATTGAACATTTTCTTTGTCTAGAACTCCAGGTCACGTGGGCCCCGCTGGAGTGCCTGGTTGGCTGCGAGCGGGCCGGGGGAGGGGGCCGGCTCTCAGACGCTGGCAGTGGGCCAGCCCCTCTCCTCCGGTCCGAGGGGCGCGGGCCGGCGCTGGGGCCTGGGGGCGCGGCTGGGCCTCCGCCGGTTCCCAGGGCCCCGCCCAGGCCAGGCCGGAGGCGGTGCCCGCCCCCTCCTCCCGGGCGGTCCTTCCCCGCCCCTCTCCCCCCAACTCTGCGAGGTTCGTGCGGAGCCGGGGAGCCCGTGGGCAGCCGAGGAAGGAAAGGAGGGGACCGGGAGGGAAGGGGTGCTCTCCAGCTGCAGAGGTAAGCTGGGGGCGCTGGGAGAACCAGGCGCGCAAGCAGAAGAGAGGAGGTTTCAGACAGTCTGGGAGAGCCAGGAGAAAGTTGTTAAAAGTGAGTCTCTAAGAAGCACAGCCGAAAAGAAAAAAAAAGAAAGAAAAAGCTCACAGCTGAGCGAGAGGTCCAGGAAGCTGTAGGAAAACTCAAAGCACAGAGATGGCCAGAAGGCGCCTGCACAGAACTTGGGAGCGCTCCAGAACAAGACGTGTTGGGGCAAGGGGCTCTCCCCTCACAGTACAGGTGGATAGCGAGGGGCACCTTAGAACGCTGGCTGGAGGAGTTCAGGCTTTGAAAACATTTTCCTGGCCAAGTCCCTGGGTCCCCTAGGTCACTCGGGGTTTGCCCTGGAGGGCTCATTTTCCTGTTGGGGGCGGGGGCTGGTTCAAAAGTATAGCAATTTCTTCATTCCCAGGCACAAACATCTGCAGCTCAAGAACACATTCCTCTTCTAGACCCTCCAGGTGGAGCCTCCAGGTGCAGCCTCAACCATTTCAAGGTCCCGCCTCCTGAGCAGAGGCCGCTCCCCCCAAGGAGGACACACTGGGGGGACACACACACAGTCTCCACCCACATCAGATAAAGAAGTAGACACTGTTGGCCCTGCCTTCAAGGAGTTGACAGCGTCAACTAGACTTGGAGAGAGATGAAAAGATCACTGAAAAACAAACATCTGTAAAGATAACTATACCACAAACAAGCAGCCCAATGGGCCAGGACTGCTTAGAAGCCAACAAAAGATGGGTAGCATGAATGATAAATGAGGTTAAGGAGGTCAGTGCAGAGCAGAGAGTGGACCTGAAAGATGAAATCAGAGTTGGAATGAGGTAGGATAGGTAGGAAATAAGAAATGTTAGGCTGGGAAAGGAGGACAAGCCTTGCTCACCACCATGTCCCACCCTCCAGCAAAATTACAGCTAAAGGGTGCAAAGAAAGATGTCACTGGATATATCCAACAGCAGGGAAGAATAACTGCAGGTTTTCTGACGAGAGGAATGGGTATTTTGGAAAGATTAGCTTAGTTTCTGTTTGCAGGCTGAATTAGGAGGAAGAGCAGAGAAACCGAAGGTAAACGTTCCCAGCAGTGGAAAGCTGTTTGGACAGTGGCCCTTGTCAGAAGATCTGGACTTGGGTTCTGGTTCCATCACCATGAGCTTGAACAAGCTACTTAACCCCAAGAAGTCTGTTTTCTCATTTGCAAAACAAAAGTAATGACATTTGCCCACCCAGGCCCTGGAGTACCAGCATCTCTTAGGGAGATAACACCCCAGGTGCCTGGCTTCCGGCCGCAGTCAGCTGGAGCATACCAGCTGGAGCAGATGCTGGGATAATGAGGTCAAGAGATGTGCTGTGAAGGAGAGCCCACCATCACTCCTGGTGGTCAGCACCCTTCCCAGGGCCATCAGAGCAAGCAGGCCCTGCAGAGGGAGGAAGACTCCAGATCAGAGAGCTTTCTCCAAGTAATACTTGGGGAATACAAACTTCCCTCCCCAACCCCAACTGAGACCCAGAATCCATACAGTAAGGAAAAGAAGCCATTCCAAAAAACACAGGCCCTGTTCTGTTCCAACCCATCTGTCAACCCAATCAAGGTATCAGCTTCTACAGATTTTCAGGTGACCCCCAAGCAGGGAGGAGAAGCCCTGAATTTATACCTCGTGCCTCCTCCCACCCTTGAAGGAATGTCATATGACTGGCTTAGCTTCTTCTCTCACTGATGCCTCTCTGGATCCAGGCCCTGTCAACAGGCCACTTTAGACTTCACCCCAGGCCTCCTCTCAAAATGAAGTTTCTGATCTGGCTTGGCCAGCTCTTTTCAAAAATGCTCCATCTCTTCTATGACACCTCCTTTTCCGTTATTACGTGGCTGAACACCTTGCACTCTACACTCTGGCTGTGGGAGTTCAGACAGTAAGTACCGGCGCCCATGCATGCAGCAGGACTCAGAACGTCATAACAGACCAGGGCCATCAGTTTCACTTTCTTGTGGCCTACTTATAAAGAAGCCTCTCCCCTCTAGCTGCCAGACTTCCTTATTCTCATCCTTTAAAATCAAACTCAGATCTTACCTCTGCCAAACAGCTCCCAACTTAAGCAGCACAAGGAAGCCCAAACTCAAAGGTACCCCCTCCCCAACCAAGGGCATTGCCCCTCTCCTGTAGCTACGTGGGCAGGAAAGGTTAGCCCTGTCTGTATTGTGAGTCACTCAGACAGCAGTGTGAGTCTTCTTTGTGCTCAGTGGACAGAGAGAGACCCCAAAGCAGAAGAGGCCCCAAGATCTAGGGCAAGAGGTGACTTTAGTAAAAGGTCAAGAAAAAACCAAGGCCGCTTTCGAGGATCCTCAGGCCACATATGTCCTCCCCCTTCCAAACTAACCCTCCCAGCGTGGTTACTGAGATCAGTCTTTTGATTGAGATAAAGATAGTCAACCTAAAATAGCAGGGTCATGTAAAACAAGCCAGGTTCTTGGAAACGTTATAAAAGTATGTTGAAAGGAGGAACTCCTGGATGAAAAGAAGATATGGTGGATTTTGAGAGCCTAAAAGAAGTGTTGGAGAGGAAGTATCCAGTATGGTCCAAAAGGGAGTGTGACCTCAAAGAGAGGGCACATTTCCTGTTTGGCAGGCAGATGGCAGTGATTCAACAGGCTGCCAAAGCCTGATGAAAATACCCCTTAAGGACACCTGACTCTCTTAGCCCTGATCCTGTATTCATCAAGCAAACTTCTAATTTTAATTACATTTTCCAGTGACTCTGATAACAGTAAGTTGCCAGAAAACAGCAGGACAAGTACAAGGATCTGTGTGGCAAGGGCATGTCCTGTTATAAGTCAGTAAATTTAACTTTCTGATGTATGTCACTCCCCTGTGTCTTTGAAGAGCATGATCAGAAGTGCAGTTCACCTGAGTTTTTCGTGCTCACAGAACTGAGACAAGACATGAGGCCACGATCCCCACCAGAGAGCAGTGACTCCTGCAGGCCCAGGTGGGAATGCCACACCTGCCTGACTGGTTTCACCCACGTCATCATTCTGTGGCATGCTTTGTCATAAAATCCAGTGCTGGCAAGATGTGGGGGAGGTTACGTTGCTTCCATCAAACAGGACATTTACCACCTGAGTCCCTTTACTCAAAACAGAGCAGCCACAACCCCTGTGAAGCCATCTGCAAAGCAACACATTGGGAAGCCACTGCATATTTTCTGCCACAAACATCCCCACTGACCCTAAGGCCAGGGAGACCTTATCGAGACAAAAGGCCATGAGATCAAGATAGATGTCTATTCTAATCCTGTCCTTCTCCCACCTACAGCTCCTGAGACTCAGTGCTACGCAGGAGACCTCTGACTACCTGCTGATTACAGCCAACACTCTTTGCGTGGCATTCAAGGCCCCCGCAATCTGGAGGCTTCCGTGTTACATCATGCAGCCCACCCTCCTACTTGCTCTTCCCCAAATAGGCATTTTCCCTGCCTCTATGCCTTTGCTCATGCTTTCCTTGCCCCTCCCCTTCAACTTCCACCAGCCAAAATCTTACCCATCCTTCTACCTCCCCCTCCCCCTCCTCCTCCTCCATCCCCTCTCCCCCTCCTCCTCCTCCATACTCCCATAGCACTTTCTAATCCTCTCTTAGTACCTGCCAATCTTTGCCTGTACTAAGGTGATTGTGTACTCATCTTTCTCCTCCACAAGATTAAAATTCTTAGAGGGCAAGGACTGGATCTTATTCAGCTTCATATGGAAACAGTGTGGACCAGAACTCCTTGCACATAGTAGAGGATTAAAACAGTGTTTGCTCAACTGAATTCAACATTGTCTTAGGAGCTTCATCCAGAATCCACTGTCCAAGTTCCTAGGTGGGGACAGATGCTTTCCATAGCAAAATTCTAATAGGTGTTAAGAGAGCCAGGTCTACTCCCCAAAGAGGCCAGCAATCCTTGTTTTCCTATTCCCCTGCAATCCATATGGAGGTTGCAAGCAAATGACCAGGACTGGGCTGCTGGCAGTGAAGCTAAAAATAGCCACGCAGCCAACAGCAAGGAGTTAGCAGGACTTGTTGCTAGGGAGACCAGTCGCAGAGAGAGCAACTAAGCAGGGAGAAAGTGTCAGACCTGCACCCAGAGAGCAGAGGCCATGGTGGGGAGGACTCAAAGTTGACAGGGGTCCAAGGCTCCTACCTAGAGATGTTCTGCCTTCTGGCAGCTCCTGACTAATGCTCTAAGTGGGGCAAATGTTCCCCCATCCCTCAGTAACGCATCTCCATGGAAACCACCATTACTGGGGTGAAGTACCAGCCCCTGGAAGGGAGGCCTCTGCCTGGAGCTGGTTGTTATGGCAACATCCCCCCTTCCTGTCATTCTCTCTCTCCTGGTGTCTCCTGTGGGGAAGAGGTGGGGGCATGGTCTTGGCTTAGCCAGCATAACCAGGAAAAACTGGCTTCCTGATAAGGTAACCTGCAAGGTACTCTTCAGAAGCTCCTGGGAACCCAGAAAGGCCAGTCAGTCCTCAGCACAGGGAAAGCTTCCCTTTCTTTCCATGAAGGCCTCACAGATCATCTTACCGGGAGAATCCCAGACTCACTTGGATTTAATTGTATCAGAATCACTCAAGGAGGTTTTTAAAAACACAAATTCTTGGGCCCTACCTCTGGAGATCAGCAGGCCTGGGGTAGGGCCCAGGAATCTACTACAACCTCCTTAGGTAATTCTGATACTAGCCAGGTGTGGAAACCACTAATGACCCTGGCTATCCCTGTTGCAAATGAGGAAACTGAGGCCTAGAGGCTTCCACTCAAAGGGTCAGAGCCATTCATTGAAGAGGAAATTGTCTGGAGAGGGAAGAGGTAGGCAGAAGGAGATGCAGAGGGAAGCCCCGTCAGTGACAGGTGCAGGTGAGCTGCCCTATCTCCTGGGCCTGTCCCTCCTGCTCCCCGTTCAAGCCAGAACATGGTATTGTCTGATACCGGATTGTGATTTAAAACAGAGCCTCTCAACAAACTGCCCCCTATGGCAGAAAGTGGAAGGCAGTGGGGCTGGGCAGTCTGTTTCCCAGAGTGTACAGAATGGTGGCAGCCCGGGCAGATGATCTGGGCCGAAAGAGAAATCCATCCTCCTTCGGAAGGAAAGAAAAGGGTAACCACGGCAACCTGCAGCGTGCTGGCCTGGTTGGGCTCTGTGCCATCACCCCAAACCTGGGCCCAAGAGAGGCACAGCATTTCGGTAGACCCCACCCCCCTTGCCAGTCCAGTTTTAGAACCCATAAGGAGGCTGTGCTTTAGTCTGGAGCCAACCTCCAAGCCCGCCTGAAACACACCTAAACGCTAGGATCCAGGAGCACTAGGTGTCCTGAGCACCTGCAATAGCTAGGCAGGAGGAGGACACCACGGAGGTGGGGGGGATGGCCTCCACCCTATGTTACTCACAGCCTAATTGTGTGCCCGAGACCCACCACACATGAAACCACAGCCCTCATTCAAGACAGCATGCAATTAGACGGTAAATTATGTGGTAGAGATGCTTTCTCCATGTGCTGAAGGAAATCCGAGGAGGCCAGGATCAGTAACGGCAGGAAGACTCCAGGGAAGATGAGAGAGGGTGCACTAGGACTGGGCACAGCCTCCCAGGTTTCTCAGACAGGAATGGCAGGACCTTTGTGGGTATCTGCAATTGCATTAGCGTCCTGGCAGGTGAAGGGCAAGAAGGAGAAGCAGAGCTGTACGCATGTCTGTTAGCGAGGGGGACCCACTCAGAAAAATTCTTCTGATCCAGAGAGTAACATGCAGGGTCGGGGAGCCACTCCCTCACTGACCCCCTCCCTTCTCCCTCTCTCCCCACCTCTATTCCAAGCAGCGCTCACTCCACCCGGGCTCCCTCATTCTCTCCCAGTCACCGCTACACTTCCCTGACGGTGTACATTTGGAAGCTCCAGCTCGCCCGACCTGCCATTGGGCTTCTGGAGATTCAGCTGCTGCCCCCTTCCTCACTGTGCCCATCTGCCTTCCCCTTCCCGACAGCTCCGGGAGGGGAGGGTTTCTCCACAAACCGGGCTCTGCCCTCTGATCCCTTTCGTCCCCTAGCCCGGAGCTGCTGCGGCTGCACAGCTCCACCTGGGAGTGAGTCAAGATCAGGGTCTGGGCTGGGAGCAGAGGTGGGGGTGGCAGTGCTGCAGGTCCCCAGACCTCACCTGCCCCTTACCAGGGAAATCAACAGAAGGAGCGAGATGTGAGGTCTTAGCCTGAGCAGGGGATCATAGCTGATGACAAGATCTTTAATAAGTGCCTAGATTCTTTGGGTCTTAGTTTCCTAATCAGTCTAATGGGACCACAAATATCTGCTGAATATTACAGATAAGATCAAAGGAAGTTAGGAGGCCGTAACATTTGAGAGGTGGAAAGAACCTTATGACAAGTTTGCTTGAGGACATGCTGATGTTGTCACTTTGCTTTAGAAACCAGACCCTAGAGAGAAGTGTTAATTTTATACCTGGGGGGTGTGGGTCAAAAGGAATCCAGTAAACCCAAATAGCCTGGGCTTCTTTCCCCTCCCCTCCCCCACCCCTTCTCCAGGCTCCGCGGCTCAAAGGGAGGGGCCTCAGGGACCACCATTCAGATTCAGGCATGCAGACCCTCTCAAGTTTCAGGGTCCAAAGAGAAGATCCAGGAGGAGCCCAGGCATTGCAGTAAACTATTGCTGAAAACAGCAGGACCGCCTACCATCTCCATCCCAAAGGAAAAATTTGAATTCCTGTACCAAGTCCTTTCCGGTCTTCTCCCCCCAACCCCCGACTCATGTTTGGAAACGGTTCCCTAGCTCTGCCTGCCTTAGAGCCCGTACTTCCTCAGCTCATTATTCAAGTTTAGAGAGTCTCAGCCCCAGCTGTCCATCAGAATCACCTGGAGAGCTTTAGAAACTATGTGGGCCAGGCCATCCCTGAATTCCAGATGCACTGAGTCCAGAGGAGGGGCCCAGGCAGTGGTGGTCAAAACAAAACAGAACTCCCAGGTGATCCTCATGTGCAGCGACCCCCCGATGGGGGCCATAGGGCATTGGGTAGTACAATAGGTTGCCAGCTGCTCCCAGAAGCCCCCAGCCCCTGTCCCTCCCTCTCCTGGTCCTCTCCAGGCAGGGCTGCTCTCTGGGCCTGGAGCTCTTCCCTCCCTGCTCTCCAGCCCGTGCTTGCCCTCCACATGGATGACTCCTGAGTCTCGTGTCCAGATCCACCTTTTGAGCTGCCTGCTAAACCTCTCCCCACGGACAGCCACCCTGCTGGCTTCTCAAAAGCAGCTTGTCCAAAACCTAACTCAAAAGTCCGCCCCTCCTAAGAGAACGTCTTCATGACCTTGGGGTAGGCAGAGAATTCTTAGAGATCACACACACCCCCACACACAGACCAATAAAAGAAAAAAATGGACATACTGAACTTTATTAAAATTAAAGGCTCCTGCTCATCAAAATACATCCTTTCCTGCCCCAAACCTGCTCTTCCTCCAGGATTCTCTAGTTCAGATAATGACCGACCCCTCGCCGCCGGCCCCCAAATACCAGGCAGGTTTCTCCATTCCCTCTAGCCAGAGACAAGTTCTATCCAGTCGGCTTCCCATTACCTGGACCCTCAGTTGAAACCAAACGCAATGCCGTCCTAACTGGACCCCCTTACACTGCGGTGGGGGTTATCTTCCTAAGATACACATCCAATTCTCTCACATTCCCCCTCCCTACTGCACAATGAAGCCTAAATTTCTCACGATGACAGGAAGGCCATTGATGATCTGACCATCTTCCTTTGTAATTTTCTCTCTTCTTACACGTCCTCCCCAACTCCCACGCCTTAGTAAAAAGAATATATATATATTTTTATAAAGATTGGCACCTGAGCTAACATCTATTGCCAATCTTCTTTTTTCCTGTTTTTTTCTTCTTCTCCCCAAAGCCCCCCAGTATATAGTTGTATATTCTAGTTGTGAGTGCCTCTGATTGTGCCATGTGGGATGCCGCCTCAGCACAGCTTGACAAGCGGTGCCATGTCCGCGCCCAGGATCCGAACCAGCAAAACCCTGGGCCGCCAAAGCAGAGCACACAAACTTAACCACTCGGCCATGGGGCCAGCCCCAAGAATATTTTTTGTTGTTGTTTTGTTTTGGTGGGGAAGAGTGGCCCTGAGCTAACACCTGTTGCCAATCTTCCTTTTTGCTCGAGGAAGATTGTTGCTGAGCTAACATCTATGCCAATCTTCCTCTATTTTGTATGTGGGACACTGCCACAGCATGGCTTGATGAGCGGTGTGGTGTGTAGCTCTGTGCCCAGGATCCAAACCTGCAAACACTGGACTGCCAAAGTGGAGTACATGAAGTTAACTGCTACGCCACCAGGCAGGCCCCTCCCACACCTTAGTTACTAGATCGCTTACTGTTCCCTAAACAACCCAGAAGCTTCATGCCTCCTTCTCTTTGCCCTCACTGATTCCTCTCCCTGAAATGCCTTTGAACACCCCTGGAGCCCCTTTGACAAATGGTCTGGTCTTTAAAGCAAAGCAGAGAGAACACCATTCCATCTTCCTCTATCTGCCTCATAGAAAATGCTATGAGAATGCTTCTAAAAGTTGACCTAAATACACAAGAAATCTTGAGGTGCTCTAAACTCCAAACTCCCAGAGGATTTCTTGGACCACCTACCTTAGGATCCTACTCAATGCCCTTCCCCCACTGTCCCCATCAGGCAGACTCCTATTCCAGTGGAGTGCCTGCCCCATCTCTCTTCCTTGCCAAGCCTTCCCCGAGGTCTGGGGGCAGGCCAGCTGCTCCCATGGCCCCCTTCCTCATATTCCTATAAGAGCCCCTACTGGGCTGCCGCAGAATTTATTCACTTGCCTGCCTACCTCTCCCAGGGGAGGTGGCATCCACAGTAGGATTCTGACTTTCCTTTGAATTTGTTTCCTTAGTATCCAGAAAATGTTGGAACATAGTAGATACCCAGACACATACAGTGTTATCTTCAAGCCTGAGCCCACAGTATTTGCTCAGTTCAAGTGCAACAATGCCTTGAAATAATGAATGAATGATCATGTGGTTAATGAAAAGAAAACTAGCATTAAGGGGCAGATCTAGGTAGATGGTGACCAAAGCCAGAAGCAGGGATGTGAATTCCTGAGTTAAGGAAACGCCACGGGAAGATGTGCGTGTCAGATGGAGCACACTCTGCAATGTCTTCACCTCAGCCTAGGTGTCTGAAGATGAGCATCATGGTCTACATTTCTGATCCAGACAGGTGTCATATAAAACGTCAGAGGGGAAAACGGGGACAGGAGTGAAGAGGAAAGGAAAGTTAGACTCAAGCACCAAGCAAGCGAATTCTATGAAAAAAATTTTAGGGACATATTTGCGAGGTCTGAGAATTCACTCAAATATTTAATTTAGAATTTATGCAGAAGGTAGTCTAGGAGACAAGGGGAGATACAGATGATGATTCCAGTCTCCCTCCCCACAAATTATTACATTTTAGAATCTGTGGGGTCATCTCGTTTATTTCTGTCACGTTACAAACAAGGAAATTAAAGAGTGGAGAGAAGAAAGACCTCCTCAAACTGATCAGGGGCAGAAGCTGAGACCAGAAACCAGGCTCTGGAATCTCATTCCAACGTTCTTTTAATCCAATTTCACAACGTCAAACATACAATCATGAGAAAACAGCAGTTTGAGGCCAAGGGCTCAGGACCAAATGCGTGCAACAGGGGGCCTGTCCAGAAGGCTGAAAAGGACCCAAACCTGGCAAAGATGCAATGGGCTGAACACCTGCAGCCGAGGAGGTGGGGAGAGGAGGTGGCTGGCTGAGGGCTGGGCCAGCTCGCTCCCTCTCACCTAACCCCAGAGTTTAATCTCCTGAGAGGCCAACACTGAAAACCAGGAAGACATGGTTCTGGTTGAGTCATTTGGGTGCAAAACTGAAGCAGCCTGAGATCTGGAGTCCAGTTTTGCCCAGTGGACCTCTCCACAAGGAGAGCCATGTGGCTGCTACCTACTTACCTAGGGGAATCTTAGTTTCCTAGTAGTAAAATAGAAAGAAAAATAGTTCTCATAGTGGGGCTGGCCCCGTGGCTGAGTGGTTAAATTCGCACACTCCGCTTCAGCGGCCCAGGGTTTCGCCAGTTTGGATCCTAGGCGCAGACATGGCACCTCTCATGAGGCCATGTTGAGGCGGTGTCCCACATGCCACAACTAGAAGGACCCATAACTAAAATATACAGCTATGTACTGGGGGGATTTGGGGAGAAAAAGCAATAAAAAAAAATTTTTTTTAAATAGTTCATGGAGCCGGCCGGGTGGCACAGCGGTTAAGTTCGCACGTTCCACTTTGGTGGCCCGGGGTTCACGGGTTCGGATCCAGGGGGCAGATCTGGCACTGCTTGGCAAGCCATGCTGTGGTAGGCGTCCCACATATAAAGTAGAGGAAGATGGGTATGGATGTTAGCTCAGGGCCAGTCTTCCTCAGCGAAAAGAGGAGGATTGGCAGCAGCTGTTAGCTCAGGGCTAATCTTCCTCAAAAAAAAAAAAAGTTCTCATAGTAATTGCGGACATCTGTCAAACAACAAAAATAATACAATTTAGTAACGAGTCTGATGTCCTTTATCCAAGGGAGAACATTCCCTGCACTGGGGGAGTACAGGGCCTCACGAGCCGAGGAGCACTCTTCCCAAGGGATTTGGGGCAAGAGCGAGTTCTACAGAGGTTAGAAGAAGCACTGTGGAAATGGGGCACCATTGGCTAGGAGCTGGGGCATTTCCTTAGAAGGCAGCAGGTCTTCCTTCAAGGGTCAGGTGAGACAACTAAAGCTGAGTTGGAGGATTGTGACTTGTGTACATTAGGTTTCCTTGTGTTTCTGGTAAGTGCAGGCTGATTTAGGGTTAGATTTGTGATATGGGGCGGGCCACTGGGGAGACCTCCATTTTGTGGGTCCTGATAAACGAATTAACTTTATCATATCTTAGCATTGTGGTGAAAGTTAATGCTCTTGGCACGGTGCCTGGCATGAAGCAGGAGCTTAGTAAAATCCAACCCCTTTTGCCTCATTCAGGCTGTGCTGTGGCCAGCTGCTGGACCCCGGGCAGGTTAGTGCTGCCCCAGCTGCCACTTGTTTTCTCACCACTAAAAAGTGGGGGTTTTTCTAAGAGCTGTTCCCTCTGTGCCCCCAAAAGAAGTGAACACTCCAGTGTGCAGACGGCCCATCCACTTAAGAGCCTCTATGACCACAATTTCACACTCTATTCTAAAGGCCAGTCCTGGAAGTCACTACTGATCACAGGCTGTCACAGGAGCACTCTTAAAATGTGTTCAGCCTTTTGGTAAAGTATACTTGTCATGCCTGCTCCAAATGGCGCTATCTCCTTGCAGTGTCATGTTATTTTTGAGGCCATCCTGCAAAAGTTCAGGTTTTCATTAGTTTGTATATGGTGAATAAGCGAGGAATGTCTGCTGATCAGAATAACCTAAAACCGATACCCACATACTTTGCAAATAATTTGCTTTTAGTCCTTAATGGTCTCTTTTGCGTTGACATTTCTCATATGCCTGTACTAAAGCCCAGGAGATCACACTTAATTTGTCTCCTTATTCCCAACGCCCCCAGCACAATGCCCCCCTACTTAAGTAGGTGCTTAGGGATTGCTTATTAAGTGGAATATAGCACAGCAGGAGATGACCCTCTGGACACGCACAGGCGGCTCTTCCCAGGGCGGACAGGAAGCACAGTCTGTTGAGACTTTGGGGTTATAAAGCAAGAGGAAGCAACATTTGCTAAGCTCCCAGAAGCAGCAGCACAAACGGCCAATAAACATATGAAAGATGTCCAACCTCACTTATTATCTGGGAAATGCCAATTAAAATCATAACAAGACACCATTTTCCCACCCATTAGATCAGCAAAATATTGATGTTGGCAAAGGTGGAAGTCTTCTCATACCCTGTTTACGGGAGCATAAACTGGCGCTGCCCTTCTTCCAGGGCAATTTGGCAGATTTTACAAAATGCAAAATACACATTGCCTTCGACCCAGCCTTTCTCTTTCTAGGTATCTATCTTAGAGGAACACAGATGCCAAAGAGGCACGGCCGAGGACGTTCACTGCTGCCACGCTTGTGCAGCAACAGACTGTAAGCCACCCAAGTGCCCACCAAGAAGAGAATGGTTAAGTAAAATCATGGTCGCCCATATGGTGGAATATAACAGCAATTACGTGGCTAGATTGCCCAGAGTTATTCTAAGTGAAAAACCAAGCTGTAAAATGAAACTATGGTGTGGTTCCATTTATATAAAAAAGGAAAAGGGAAAAAAAGCAACTGTGAAGCAAAATTATACATTTACATACATACATCGATGGACAGAAAAAAATCATGTCGTATATACGCCAAACTGACAGCATCAGGCACCTCTGATGCAGGAACTAAAGTCACGGAGGAGGGATGGGTTTTTTACAACAGGATTGTATTTGTGTAATACTTACATAATTTACAAAATTATCAAGCTCCTATTACATGCTAGCCCTGTGCTAGAAGCTTAAAAATACGTATCACTTTATTAACCCCCACAACTCTGAGGTTAGAATTATTTATTCATGCAGTAAACCTTGACCCAGTCCCTCCCGAATGCCAGCCCTGGGGGCAGGGGTGCCCAGAGAGCCTGTTGGACAAGCTGGGGCTGGGGAGAGGCAGAAAACAAACTGGTGAGTGCTGCTCTCATGGAGATGAGACACGCCTGGGAGAGCGGAGTATGGCCAGGCCTAGCCACAGTGTGGGGACCTCAGCGTGGTGTGGTGACATGATGCTAAGGTCCCACATGCGGCGAGCCAGCATGTGCACTGCCCTCCAGAGGCACCCTTCCCTTCAGGAATGTGAGGGCTGTGCTCTTGCTGGGCAGCCTGGGGGAGGGGATGGGGGTTGTGTCTGAGTACAGGAGGGGGAGGGGAGGAAAGATGATGATGTTAGGGTCACAGATTATTTGTTATCATCACTATTTGATATGTATTAAGCATCTAAACAAGTGTTAAGATGCACGAGTCCCTCCCTTCAGGTTGGAAGCCAGGGGAGAGACCAGATCCTAGAACATCAGGACATGGGACCCTGGCCTTGAAGTAACTTAGAATTGGGTGGGGGTGAGGAGATTAATGAGAGAGTCGTAACACCCCCCCAGCTGTAACTGAGTCTGGAACCATAAGCAGTGACACACCTGGAGTCCGCAGGCCTACCGGCTGGACGGCTGCTCCAGCTGCTTGACTGGGCCTCTGCACCCTTCAGCCTTGCAGTGGGGAGAACGAACGAACTAACACCCAGGAAGCCCTTCCTCAACCTAACGCGCTCCCTCGGGGTCGTCTGTTCCCATAATTAGTAGACAGAGGAGCCCTGGACTTGCCCTCCCTCGGGAGGAGGAATCGCCTCACCTCGGCTCTCCACTGCGCGCCCGGGCCGCCTCTGCCAGGCCAAGGAAGGCTCTGCAGCGTGAGCACAGCGGAGGCCCAGGAGGAGCAGCAGGAGCACAGGGTGGAGACTCGGGGCCCCACCTTCCCCGGGGGAGCCTGCCCACGCCGGTCCCCTGCTTCCATGCTGTTCTCCAGGCATACCTGCCAGCACCCTTGGAAAAACCACCTGGAAACCAAGGGCTTGGGTCCTCAAGGCGGGAATCCAAGAGCCTGAGCTCCCTGAGAGGGGTCCTATGTTCACCAATTTCCCAATTGCTTTGCCAACCAACATGTATTCGTTGAGCCTGTTTCCCCTGCCCAATAAATACCAGGTTTGGCATGATGGGGAAAGACATGATTAACACGTAAAAAGTAGTGACTGAAAAATACTCTATGAAATATAACTGAGTGCTAAATCCAGCAATATTAACAGTAAGGGCTACAGGGGTACAGAGAAGGGAAGAGGTCAGTGTGGACTGGAGAAATCCTGGAGAGCTTCCAGGAAGAGGCAGCAGCTCTTGGACTCAACCCTTAAGAATGAATGGGGAAAGCACAGTAGGAACAAAGGCAGAAAAGAGGGAAGGGGCGTGGCAAGTATAAAGGGGAGACTGGTCCTCACAGAGAAGCTTCCTGTTAGAGAATGGTAGGTAGGCGAGGTGGGGCAATGGTGGAGGTCACAGTGAGGGTGGGAGCCTTGAGGAACAGCCAGAGATTTTCTGACATGATGGGGGAGACAACGGGGAGCCACTGTAAGTTCGATAGCAGGGCCTAGTCACGATTAAAGCAGAGTTTAATCCTTAAAAGGATTAGTAAAGAGATGCAGAGAAGAGGAGATGGGACGGACAGAAGACAGCGCCCAGCTCCAGCAGGAGCTCCCACTTCACCCTCAGGGAAGAGGAAATGCCCCATTTTCCTCATTCACTTATTTTAAATTGCATTCATTTTGAAATATTGTCAGTCTTAAATTTGTTTTTGGAAGGGAAAGCCTAGGGAGGTAGGAGCCTGCACGGACAGAAGAGTGAAGAGGAGACCTCACTCAGTGACTTCGACCTACTGACAAGGTGGTCATGGGAAAGAGGAATGAAGCCCAGGGGGATCTTTTGAGGGAAGAGGACCCCGCAGGCGGGGCACACGGGCCAGGGAAGGGGCAGGTGCAGATGAGGGGCTGGTGGAAGCCCCACAGCAGGGCACACAGCCCTCAGGCCCTGCTGCGGCCCCGCCCACCTGCCCAGCCACAGTCCTGCCGCTCTCAGCTCCCCACCCCACCTGCGCCCTGTGCTCCACAACAAACTTCCATTCCTGAGAAGGCCGTGCTGTCGTGTGCCTCGGAACCTGTGCATGTGTTACCTCTTCCTGCAATGCCTTTCCTCCCTCTTCCCTCAGTTCCAGTTCACCCTTTTACAGCCAAAACCACCTCCTGCTGATGTGTGGCTGGCCCCAGGCAGAATTAGTCCAAGCCCCTCGGGGCGATGCTCTTCCCGACATGCCGCACCCTCATCCTACCATGGATACGAGGAGTCCTCTAGGCTCCGGGAGCCCCAGTATCTAACACAGCGCTCAGACATGGAAGGTTTCTGTAGTCAGCTCAAGAATGGTGCCCCGCAGGAGCTTTTAAAGAGCAGGTGTCACATTCTGAGGTTAGGAAATGCTGGCTGGACCCTCACTGACACTGCCTGGGAAACCGCTAATGGGCAGGAGGGGAGGTAGGAGGATCCGCGAGAGCACTCAGGGCAAGGAGTCTGTCTGGCAGAGGGGAAGGGGCAGAGCCCTGGGGATGCCACAGTTAAGGGACAGAGGAGGATGCTGCGGAGATGGAGGAAACAGGGAAGAATCTTAGGGACAAGGTCAGGAAGGCCTAGGAAGGCAGTTTCAGAAGAAAGGGTCAAATGCCCGAGAACTAAGATGAGACTGCGAAAGGAGGAAGGATTCCTGACCCTTGGTAAGCCACTTAGAGAACAGGGCTGATGGCCAGTTACTCCTCTGTCGTCTGAGGGGCACTTGGGAGTCTTGAGAGCTACCTGTATTTCCCCAACACTCTTGTTCCCTGCAGCCAGCCCTCCTTCGGCCCCCTGGCAGAGCCCCAGAGGGGCGAGTGTGGTATTCCCACCAGGCTCCAGGTGCAGCAGGAAGACTAAATTCTAATTCCTTCCAGCCCCATTCCCTGGTTGCTTCGTGAGCTTGTTGCCAGCACGTACTCTGTGGCCCTGGGTCCCGGGTCTGAAAATGGCTTCAGCGGTGCTGGCACATGTATAGGAAGCCATGGAATTTTCCACAGACATCTTTAGATGTGTCATATGAATAAGCAACAGCTTTACTAGCAGAAAATATATTTTGTGTGCAGGCCTATACATCTCAAGTCACACATACCTAAAATATTTTAAACTAAGTAAACTTTTAAAGATTTTCTGTTAATGGTTATTGATTACCTTTATTGGTTAGGGGTGAGGAAGCAGATGCCAAAGGTTCAAGGTTTTCTAGGAAAGCTTTTGGTGATTGTTGAAGCTTGGTGATAGGTACATGGGAGTTCATTATACTACTCTCTCTACTTCTGCGTATAACCGAAGAGGTTGAAAATAAAAAGGTCTTTTTAAATTTTAGTAGAAAACTTAAAATTGAGAAAACGTATGTATTATCTTAATTTTCCCTATCAGTTGAGAAAAGACCCCCTTTTTTATTGCAAGTGAGGGCAGGCCTCCATACTGCTTCTTCAAGGGAGCACAGTTTGAGGACCACAGAATTTTCTAGAAGCTCTTCCTGGTCTAAAAGTCATTGTGTCTAAGCTTCTGGCCCCAGGGCTAAGGGAGAGCAGAAACAGCACATGCATAACAAGGGGCTAAAAGTTCCAGGGGGCAGGAGCTGGGCGACTGACCAGATGGAGAGAACAGCCCCAGGCCTTGAATTTCCATCCCAGAGACCACACTTCACGCTCAGGGTCAAGTGCCTGTCTTCTCCCAGACCTGAGACAGGCTACTCCTTTTCCCAGGCTCTTCCAGGAGAGTAATTTCTGCCTTCCTGGATCCCAAAGGAACTGGAAACAATCCAATCAAGTAGCCAAACCCCCACCTTGTTCTGAACTTTCTCTAAAGCCAGCTCACACGATGTAACGGGGATCCGGCCTTCCTTTGTGGGCCTGGGGTAAGGACTAAGTGAGAGCGATGTGAAATGCCCCAGGTGGTGGCAATTCACGCATTTCCAGTGGGAGGTCAACACGCGCTTCTCTACTAGTCAAACACTGGGAAAGCCTGGTGGATTCCTCTGAGGGAGGGGGGCTGCTGAAGCCCTCCACAGGCTGGCTTCCACCCACGCTCAAGACCCCCACGGAAGCTTCTCTTAGAAAAGTCACCAGCTACCTCCAGGTCCTCAGATGCACTGGGCATGTCTCAACGAATTCAGCTTCCACACAGCTGGGCGGCCACTCCCTCCTGAAAACCTTCTCCTTTCTGAGACACGGCTCTTCTTCCTCCCAGGACCCTCTGCTGTCCCCACTGCTGGCCACCCCTCCTGTCTACGTGGCCCATAAAGGCTGGGGTTTCTGTGGACACAATCCTACGACCTGGCCTCGGCCCTCCCCGTCTCTCTCCCAGGTGAGCGCGTCGGCTTCCATAGACTTAAATGCCAGCCCCTGCTCTTGACGCGCTCCCACCTTTACATCTGCAGCCAGGACCTCCCTGTGCGCCAGGCACCTCAGCATCTCAACCCAAACTCTTGATTCCCAGCGGTCCCAAACCCATTCCCTCCCTAGTCTCCCCATCTGAGGAAGTGGCACAACCATCACGCAGGTATTCAGGCCAGACCTCTGGAGTCATCCTTGAGCCCTCCCCTCCAACAGCAAGCCTTACTGATCCCATCTCCAAAACACGTCCCGAATCTGTCTTCTCTGTCTCTATTGCTGCCCCTTTAATCCACATCAAATCATTCCTCTGCACAGAAACCTTCAGCGGCTTCCTAGTGTATGCAGAATTCAACCAGCTTCTGGCCATGACCTGCCAGGCCTGCATGACTGGGCCCCTGCTTCCTGCCCAGCCTCGTCTAGCCTCACTTTCTCCTTTGCTCATCTCACCCTGGGCATACTGGTCTCCTACTTTGCCAAACAAGTCAGGGCCTTGCTTGTGCTGTGTCCTCTGCCTAGAACATTCTCCCCACCCCGTTCCTCATAGAGCTACCTCTTCTGTTCCTGTAGGTCTCAATTTAAAGGCTACCTGTTCCAAGAAGCCTCTCCTGACGACCCCACCTAAAGCAGGCCTCTGTTATCCTGCATTTCAGCCCCTTGTTTACTTCTTTTCTGCCTGTCTCCCCTATCAGAATGTCACTCCAAGAGGGCAGGAATTATACATGCACAGAGCCTAGTACACTGCCTGGGACACGGTACCTGTTCAGCACACATTTCTTGAAAGAACAAAGCAACCAGGCACTGCCTAGGGATTAAGCAGTTCCCTGTAAGTGTGAGAGGTTAACCTGAGGGGAAATCGAGGTTCAGCCAGGGCCTGATGACAGCCCCAGAGGGTGGCTGAAGCTAACTTCTGGTTTCTGGTTCTGCGGGACGGGCTGGGGCCCAGGCAGAAGGCACCTCACCTCCCTTTTCCAGCGTGCCAGCCACTCGTCCCGCTTGCGCTTGCTGATGTAGTAGGGGTCCCCCGCCTGGAAGGTGAGCCGCGGCATGGGCCGCTGGCGGAGGCTGGACTCCCAGCCCAAGCCACCCCGCAGCCGGCCCCGGGAGCCCTAGGACAGAGAGACGACAGAGAGACAGACCGGCATTAAGATGGGCACTGACAGGCCCGCCGCAGGGTTTGTTCCTCCTGGAGGGGAAACTGAGGAGGCACTCACCTCGAACAGAACACAGGAGCTCTGACTCCTGGCTAGAGAGGTCAACCCTGCGAGTGCTGGGCAAGCCCATCTGGGCTGGAGAAGTGAGGGACTGGGAGGGCGGGGGGCTCATGGATAGAAACCATAAGGGGAGGTGCTTGGTCTTGGAGGGGAACCAGCTGGCTGCCTTTTTGGGGGACTTCCGACCTCCACACCCACTTCCTTTCCTCCTCACAGAGGGGCGGGTAAAGAAGCGGGCAGGGGCCACCTCAGGCTCCCCTCACACACACTCGCCATAGTCGGTCAGAGCGGTGGCTTTCTTCTCCTAGCATCAGGATCCATAGAGCCCCTGGGGACTGAGGAAAACACTTGCCTCCATTTTCATGGATTCGATGTTGGTCTCCTTCTGTTCTTTGCCTGTAGAGAGGGAAGAACAAAGGGACTGTCGGCGGAGTTACAGGAGTGGCTCAGAGGCCCCACCTTGTGCCTGGGGTCCCTGCCACGGGGGTCCTCCAACCATTTAGTTGTTCATGTATCAAACCTGATGGCCCACCATGTGCCAGGCACTGTGCTGGCCCCAAGGACTCAGAGCAGGGCCAGAGCAGAGAAAGGACTGGGGCAGGGTTGAAGGCCCAAGTCCAAAGGAACAACAGAAAAGCCAGGGCTGTGGTTTCTGGCCCACTGACTCTGACTCAGGCACACAAAAGAGTGGTCTAGAAACAGCCCCACTCAGTTCCTCCCAGTCAACAGAGCTCCCTTTCCTGAGGAGGGGCCAGACTGCACAGCCTCGGCCAGCACGCTGCCAGAAGGGGGCATTTCCTTCCATATGTGGGGTATGGCAAAGATGCCCTAAGGGTTGGTGGGGCACGGGGCGACTGGAGCAAGACTCTGCTGAAGCAACACAGTCTCTATGAGACTCAGTTTCCTCATCTGGAAAATAAAGTTCCTGGAGATGATTTCTAAGGTCCTCCTGCACTTTTCAATATTATGGTTCTATTATGACCATCTACCTCTGTACCCCTATTCTCCACCCCACTCTCAGGTCCCTGAGCTCAGCCTTTATTCTAGAAGATTTGGATTCCGGAGGTCTCCGTGTGACCTCTGGAACCTTTCCCAGCCTAAATCAAGGCCGATAACCATTGTAAAATCTCTGGGTTACTGGGAACATTAAGTGCCTAGAGCAAGGCTTGGCATACCATAGCTGCTCAATAAACGTTATTTTGTTCCCCTTCCCTAAGACAGCCTTTCCCTGCCCCCTTCCCCGCAGTTCCTGGAACGGAGGGCTCAGGGGACAAAAGCCCCAGCAATTCTGTCTCCAGGACCACCTCTCCCCGTCCTTCTCCAGCCGCAAGCAGGAGGGCTCCTCCGGAACATCCCTGCGTTCCCAAGGGCGCTCGCCTCCGACGCCCTCCCTGGGCCGGCCCCCGCAGGCTGCCCCTTGGCTGCGGGGCGCCGGGTGCATGACGCCTTCTTGAGCCTCCCGCGGGAGGTCGGGGGCGGGGGCCTTCCTCTCACCTGGGCCCCTGAACGCCTTTGTCTGAAGCCAAGAGTATCGAGCTTGGGCCCAAAGCAGGAAGGTCACTAAGGCTGGCTCACAGTGGCGAGGGGGTGGAGCGGGAGGGGGGCAAAAGCGGAAAAAACAGCCCCTACTTCATCTCCTGGCTCTGAAGCGGAAACCAGCCGCGGCACTGAAGGCCCCTGAATCCTCGGCCCCCCCAGAGGAGGTTTCTTGCCCCCTCTCTCAACGGAGCAGACCTGGGGCTCTTCCCCGCGTCTGCCCCAGGGGCCAGGGCAGCCCTGGGGCACAGCCACCCGGAGCCTGGGGAGGGGGAGGCAGGGTCGGCGCTCGCTCGCAGGGAGCCCTGGAGGCGGGGACCCCGGGGACTTCACGTGGGCGGGCGGCCCCGCCAGCGCCGAGGTGGCCGCCGAGGGGCGCGCGGGGAGGCGGCGCGAGTGTCCGGCGGGGGCGCGCGTGCACTCGCCGACTTGTGCACGACAGGCCTTGTAAGGTATGTCTCCCCTGGACTTTCTGTCTCTTCGTGCTTCCTTTAGGCCCTGTCGTCTCACCACAGCCAGCTCCCCCACTCTTTCTCAGGCCTCGGAGAGCGGGCTCCCCCTTCCGCCGGCGAGGCTTTGGGCTGCCAGAAGGGGGCGCGCGTCCTCGGCTCGGGCGGCGGCTGGGTGAGGGGCTGGGAGGCCTTTGGGCCTCAAACGTTTCCTACCCGGGACCCTCCATGGCATCTGATTACACTTACGGGGAATCATTTCTTCATTAGAACGAAAGAAAATCAGGGCTGAAAGGAATTGTAGAGATGATGGAGTGCTTGTCCAGCCCCTAGATTTTGCCCATGGAGAAACTGAGGCCAGGGGAGTAGGGGGCTGGGGAGAAACAGCTGCCAGGGCTGAGGTCAGACTTGAGGCTTCCTGACTCCCAAGCCAGCTCATTTACACCGCACCACCTTGATGTTCCCCCCTTCCCTGGCCCCCATGCTCCCCCAAACAGAACGACTTTTCCTCATGCACTTTCCAACTGGCTTCTTTCTGGAATTTTCTCCCTGACAGACTGCGCATGCCCACTTGAATGCTGTCACACACACACTTTCCAGCCGGGCCCAGCAAAACAACAAACTGGGCTGCCTCAAGAATGCCGCACTTGTCCTGAGTCAAGGAGGGTCAGCTGCTGGCGCAACACTCCCTCTGCAGTCCATCTGCTCCTGGCCCAGACCCAGGGTCACAGGCAGGGCCAGGTGGCTGTGTGCCTTCCAGGGTGGCCCTGGCAGGTTCGCACATGACCCTGGGCATTTCAGGTCCTGGGGGCAAGGGAGGCCAGGGTGCTTCTAACACTTACCTCTTGGTCTGAGACTATACTCAGACGGGGGCTACCCAAAATTCCCTTTAAAATAAACCCAAATCTCAGCCACATGGCTGAGGCCAGGCTTGCCTCAGAGGGCAGTCACTAGCCCAATGCTGGGTGCTCAACCTAAGCAGAGAGGAGCTTTGTGCTGACCCGAATCTGGTCCTTTACTAGTTGTACAATCTTGGGTAAGGAACTTAATCTCCCTGAACCCTCAGTCTCCCCACCTGAAAAATGGGGGTGATAAGAGTCTTCCCTCTGTGATCACAAAGATTAAGCAAGAGAATACATGAAGACTAGGGTTTCTCTAACTTTAATATGCATCGAAATCATGAGGATCTCTTTAAAATGTAGATTCTGATTCAGCAGATCTAGGGTGGGGCCTGAGATTCTGAATTTCTAACTTCCCAGGTGATGAAAGGTGACACTGTTGGTCCGTGGACCCCTTTGAGTAGCAAGGCTATCGAACACAGCACAGTTGGTATTCAGTAAAGGGAAAGCCACTTTACCATTGTCCCTATTGTTACCATGATGGCATCAATGCTAGGAGTGCAGGAGCAGTCCCAAGCCACCACCTGCCTGTCCAGGTGGCTCTCGTCCTTATTACTCATCATCCCCCTGTCCCTCCTTCTCCTGGCTGTACTTTCAGGATCTGGAACTCCTACGTACACACAGGAGGGTGCCCAGGCCACAGGAACGCTGCCTTAAAGTCCTTCCTTTTTCCTGTATAGGAACTAATAAGAGGGGTTCCAGGAGAGACAGATGGAGCCCCCTAAAAGAGGCCTGGAATGAAGGGAACTGAAAGGAGACCACAGCCATGTCACTTCCTCCCTGTGGCCTTAGGCTCCTTCCTCAGAAACAAGCAGCCGAGTATGCATTCTGAGTGGCTGACTGCTGAGCCGTGGCCAAACCTCCAGCAGGCCACTCCATCACCTCACAGGTCTCAGCGTCTGGGTGATTCACAGAGGCCTTCAAGGATCCCACCAGCTCTGATCCCGCCAGCATCTCCCCTGCCTGGATGGCTGGGGCCACACACGAGTGCTCCGAGGCCAAATTTTGGAGATTAAAGAGACTTGGAGCACTTTTTCCCCACCATGCTCAGCACTAAGATTCTGAGAAAGATCCACCCAGTGTGTGAAAGTCCCAACCCCAGGAGGCACCCTTGAACCATTTCCCACCGTGTCCCTGGCAGCAGTCCACCTCTCTCCATCTCTGCTGTCACCTTGCTCCTCAGATCCACCCTCTTCCCCTCGGCGCCTGCAGCAGCCTCGTAAACGCTCATCCTGCTTCCCAGCCCCTCTGCTCCACTCCAGATGGCAAAGTGATCTTTTCAAAACGCAAACCAGATCATGTCACCCCCTGAGAGGGCAGCCTCAAAGGCCAGCTCTGGTCCTGTCTGCTGTCCCCCTCATCTCACACCCCTGCGCTCTCTCCGCTCCAGCCCTGTGCAGCCTTTGCATCAGGTCCCTGGGTGCCCTGCTCCCTCCTATCTGGCAGTCATTATACCTCCTCTGACTGCCCCCCTGCACCACCCTCACCAGGTGAACCCCAGCTCATCCTTCAGTTTAGGGGTAACAGCCCAGGCCTGATGGGGTTTTCTATTATACCTCCTCATAGCACCATGTTTATTTTCCCTTCAAGAACTTATCTCTGTATATAATCACGCACTTTTATGTGTGGATTTCTCATTAATGTCTGTCTCTCCAGCTGACTGTGAGGTGTCTGAGGGCAACAATCAGGTTTTGGTATGATGGTTTCCCCAGATCCTGGCACCCACCAAATGGGTATTTAATAAACACCTGTTGACCAACTGAAGAAGGAGCTCCTGAGAACAAATGGAAATGGAGACAGGGAAATCCCAAACCGAAAGCAAACTCTCCAGGGTTAAGAGCAGCCTTGGAGCTGTGGTTCCATCCTGCCAGGCAGGAAGGACTGCCCTGGCCCTGGGCAGCAGCTAGGCACCAGTCGTGGTGGGGGTCCCAGGAACCCGGGAGTCAGCTGACACCTGTCCATAGGGAGCAGCACGTTTGATGGGAGGGCCTGGCAGGTTCCCAGGTTCCGCTCTTGCACACCTGGCCTTTTTAATGGGAGGATGGTGTCATCTCCCTTTCCTCCTCTCTTTCACTCCGCTCAGGCCCCTTGAACACCCCCTCCAAGTGTCAGGACTTCCCAGGAGGTGCTCAGGTGAGGCTAGGCATCTGGGATGGTTCAGAGTCCACTGGCCCCAAGCCCCGTTCCAGAACAGCAGGGGATGGTGGCAGGGCACACGGACTCTGAAACCAGAGATGAGGATGGAATGAATCCTGGATCTGGCACTTACAGCCGTGGGGTCCTTGAGTAAGTCATTTCATCTTGTTAAGCCTCAATTTTTTCCCACCTTAAAATGGGGATAATAATACCTCTTGAAAATTATTCAGAGGAGTAAATAAAATGACGAATGCAGAGTACCTCAGAAAGTACTTTGCACATAGTGGGAGCATCATAAATGGCAGTTGAATAATAAATGAATGAAAGATATTTTTTAATAAATTTGGAAATCTCTTTTCTGGAGATGCTCGCTATACTGCATGAATATTAGGTTTGGATGCATGCAAAATAAGTTATGCCAATTAATCGATTTACTCATTCCATCATCCACACTTGGAAGGAAGACTTTCTGAAATTAAAATGCACATATGCAAAACAACCTGGCAGGGCCCTGGGAGGATCAAATGTGATAATGTATGAGAAAGCGCTCTGTAAACTGTGAAGCCCTGTACAAATGCTAGTTGTCCTCATTACTAACATGTTTACAGCTTGGTTGGCCCTGAAATCTCTGGCTTAACCTGAAAGAGAAAAGTGGGCAACTTTCCAGGACTCCAGGACCGGGCCAGAAAGTCCCCAGAGGAAGAGGCCTGGGCTGGGCAGTGCACAGGCCACCAGCCCCTCTCCCAGCTCCTCCCCACCCGCCTCCACCACAACCAGATTTTCAGTTGAATTGACTGAATAAACTACGGTGGGCTCAGGACATCTGCCCTGGGGAAGGCTAACTGGGCTTTTAATGCCCACATGGGCATCTGCTGCCCTCGGGTGCCCAGGCCGTGGGCTATAAACAGATGATCCCTGAGAACCACGGGTCTGTGGGACAGTAAGCAGGCCAGCTGGGGGCTGAGGGAAACCAAGGTGCACAACTAGCCTATGGGGGCGGCGGGGGGTGGGGGAGATAGCCGTCACCCCCGTCCAGCAACCGTTGGCATCTGCAAACCCACTGTTGCCAGATCTAACTTTTTTGTTTTTCCATGAGAAGCCAAAACTCCAGATTTTTATGTGAAATTTCTTGATTTCTAAATACTGGCAACTAATTTTTCTAAATGTTTAAAACACTATGTGGGCCAAATAAAGCATGTGTGAGGGCGCATCCAGCCAGCGGCCTCCAGGGCACAGCCTTGGCAAGTGGATCTTCAGCTCCCATGCCCAGCCCAGCCTCCTGGGACCTGCTGGGCCCCACATCTCTGGCCTTCAGAGGAATCCCGGCGAGCCCGAAGAGGCTGCCCCTTGTGTCAGGGACTCACCCTCTTCTGCAGGGGCTCCTCGGCCATCCTTGGGGGTGCAGCAGCCATTCTCCACGGCTCTGGAGGCTTCGGTCGGGGTCTCAGCTGCACCCTCTCCCTCGGCTGGGGCCCCGCCCTTCTGCCCCCCAGCGGGGCTCCCCTCCTCTGGCTGGGGCTCACTCCGCTTCTCCAAGTCCCCGTTGGGTAACAGCTCTGAGGAGCCTGAGTCCTGGGCCATGGACGGGGACTTGGAGGTCACCGTGGGGTCCTTCGGCGTGTCACTGCTTTCCACCTGAAAAGATGAAGAAAGATAACGTGAGGGGACGATTAGACCAGTGGTCTCAGCCTCTTGTGGATCACTGACCCGTCTGAGCGTCTGGTGAAAATTATGAACCCGCTGTTTGGAAAATGGAGTTCACATAAACGTTCATGCAAACAAACACACTCACAATTTTGCTCTCAGTTTCAAGGGGTTCATGGGCCTGACCCCCTGACATCAAGGGGTCTGTGGACTCCAGCTTAAGAAACAGGAGAAGATTCCGAGCAGTTTTGCCAACCTGGTTCCACTGCCCAAGCTGCACCCAGCCCACCCCACCCCTCACTGAGGTGATGCAGGTTCTCAAGACTTCCCTGCAGCCCCTCTTGAAAACAGACGCTCCTCACTACCCTACTTCCGCTCAGGACCCTCCTCAGAAGATCTCGTAACCCTGGCTGACCTGACTACCGTGTCAGAGCCCTCCTGGCTGTCCCCTTGGTCTCTCAAGGCCCAGACCCAAACGGTGACTAGCTGCCTGGCCGAGTGGAGTGTGAGGGTCAAAGGGGGCCTTCCACAAACAGCGTCCGTTCCTCTGGGCCGCAAAGCCTAGCACAGGTCTTTCCCTCAGCTTTGGCCTCCACAGGTTTTCCCAGGCATGCACACCCCAGCAGAGCCACGGCCCCAGCAGGCAATCTGCAGTCTGTGGAGGGCCCTCCCTAGCACATGGTCCACGTTCTTCCTCCGAAAGGCAAGGTGCTGTTTTGTCCCCAAGAGTCTAAGAACTGAACTTGTACAAGAGTTGCATCAAGAGTGATCATAACTGGCCGTAAGTGTCGCTGCACAGTGGGCAAAGCTCCTTCTCACTCGTTTCCCCCTTAGAGCCACCCAACCTCCCTGGGCAGGATTGCAGAGAATTTTGTGATTTACTCGAGGTCACACACTGTAAGGACAGAGTGAGCACAAGAGAGCCTGGTGAGCACTTTGTCCTTGGCCATACGGGGGCAAGCAGGCTGGGGCATCTCAGGAGGAATGGAGGTGTCCACTTGGGGCAGAAGAGGCAAGTGCCCCCTGTGCTCAGCGTTCTGCCACGCCCATGGGCACGAGGCCACCCTCAGCAGCCCTGCCCGCTGGCTCCATCTGCAGAATGCCCACCCCAGGGAAGGGCAGGGGACAGCAGCTCAGTAAACACATTGCTGGCCTGCGACCTCGGGTAAGGCACTGCTCAAGAGGGTGCCTCAGTTTCCCCACCTGTAAGGCGAGATGATTACGCTAGGCCAATGGAAGGGTTTTCCTTCTTTTTAAGTCTTTTTTTTCTATTTATACAAGTCAGATGTATATATTATAAAAATTCAAACCACACAGAAATGAGCAGTGTTAAAGAGTGAAAGCTCCTCTTTCAATTCCCTGCCTGCAGAATCACTCCCCACAGGTAAACCATTCTGAGCAGTTTGGTGAGTATCTTTTCCAGACGTTCTTTCTATGCAGCAACAGTCATGTGTAAGTTACATGTTTGTACATACGTATTCACACACACATCCAGATCAAGAATTTTTTTCTAATAGGGTGTCATACTACTCATACTGTTCTGCGACGTGCTTTTTCATTTAACAAGCAGAGTGGGCATCTCTCCATCCCAGTGCATATGGATCTGTCTCATTCTATTTCCCAGCTGCTCAACAGTCTATTGAACGGATGTTCCATCGTTTACTCATCTGCTCCCTATAGGGGGCCTTTGGGCTGATTTGGTTTTTGCTCCAACGAACCCCCTGCACTTAAAGCTCTGTGCACTTGTGGATTTCTGTAGGCCAAACTCCCAGAAGTGGACTGGCTGGGGTAAAGGGCCTGCCCACCTAAGTGCGTATATTCAGCCAAATTCCCTCAAAAGTGTTGTACAACTCAAGCATATCCCAACACTTGAGAGCACAGGTTTCCCCAGGCCCTCCCTGCACAGCCCAACAATCTCCAACCAAGACTGCTTTAGCTCCAAGGGTCTATGACCTCAACTCGGATTTGATGAGGAAGCCCAGAGGTGGCAAAAATAAAAATAAAAAAAATAAAAACCAGACTGCTCCCTGGACGAGGCTCCAGAGTAAGCAGAGGGCCTGCCAAGCTGTTCTCCTGGCTGAGGGGGGTGGCGCAGGGCAGGCCTGCTTCCAGGAGGAGAATCTCCCGTGGAAAGCAGCAAATGCATGCAGTCCTCAGCAGTTGACGGGTGGAGGGGCTGCAGCAAGGGGAAGGGGAGGCCTCTGGCGGAAGCAAGAAGTCCTCCACTAGGCTTGGCTGCTGAGGGTCAAAGCCAGCAGAGTCAAGAGGCCCAACACAGGAACAAAAGTGAGCAAGCAGGCCCTGTCTCTCCTCAGCCTCCATCCCGCGTGTCGGGACCTATAGACTCTGTCCGGGACTCTGATTTTTCCAACCTCCCTGCTCAAGCCAATGGGGCTCCCTGGTCTAGAATACCCCTCCTAGGTGTACGTCCCCTCACCCCGCAAGGTTCAGTCATGTGTGTGAGAAAGTCAGACAGCCCAGGCAACCTGGAGAGGGGGGCACACCCGGGCCCGCACAGCTGCCACAGAGCCCCAAACAGGGCACTCCCAGGGAGGTGCATGTGAGGGTCCTGCTGGCCAACTCGGGATGAGGAGTTTATGTCAGAACCAATCTCTTACCATGGCCGTGTCCTCCTTTCCTCTAGCCACTTGCTGCCCCACAGACACTTCAAGTTAGGGCAGGCTCCCAGCCCCACAAAGCTGTTCGAGACAACTCCGCTGTCACTCACTTCCTGCCTGGGGACCACACGGCCTCCTCTCACCCTGGGACTCACTTCCTGTTGACTGCCAGTTCCATAGCATAGAGGGCCAGGAGTACCTGCTCTGAGACCCAACACAGCCCCAGGGTCCCAACCCACACTGATCCAGCACCCTTCCAGGCCTGCCCTGGAGGACCCCAGGCGGCAGCAGTATGAAACACAGCATCCTTCCAGAGGTGGGCGGATGAGGGGGAAGGGGAACACTCTGCACAGCTCCAGCCCCAAGGTCAGCTCAGCTCAGCAGGCTGAAATCTCCCTGATCCCACCAATCCTCCCCCTCCTCTCTTCCTGACCGGGCCATCCTCTCTTGCCGCCCGCTCTGGTTCTGCATGAGCCTGAGTCAACCAAAGCCCTGGGATTAGGGGAGCTGTTGACCCCTGCCATGGTCAATCCTCCATCCATCTTACCCATCAAGAGCCTCCCTGAGCTGGCAGTGGGCCCTCACTGGCCCTCTCTGTGGGGCCCTGAGTTCCTGGGGAGATCAAATCTCCACCTATAAGAAACCACTGAGGGAGGAGGGAGAGCCACAGGCAAAGGGCCAGAAGCAACACTCGTTTTCTGGGGAGGGGCTGGGTGCTCTCCCTCAGCTAAGAAGAGCATAACCCACCCGTGGAAGCCGCTGGGAGAGGCTACTGCAGTCAGGCCTGCACCCTTCTGCCCCCACCTCCACACCGTAGGCTCAGCGCCCTCCTCTCCTCTCCCCTGCCACCATTAGCTTGTCGCCTCCTAGAGGCAGGGCCTTCGCTGTATCTGGTTAGACTCAGCCTGGAGGAAGGCAGCTGGCAGTGCTCAAGATTCACAATTGATTCCTAATGCCAGAGACTAGGTTAAGAGTGAGAACATCCTGCTCATGTGCTTACAGGGAGTTTCAACTTTGTTGCATGTTAAAAAGTCTGCTTTTGTTTGCTTTTATTTTTACAGTTGCCTTGAAAGGAGAAACAGCACACTCTGAGACGCTCGTTTTTCCCATGGGGCAGGGGGTAGCAGCAGAAGCCCCTGACCCTTTTAGAAGGCACCCCAGCAGCTGTAGGTGACAATTTCCGCTTCCTCTGCTTCTCACCTGTGGGGTTGGGCGGAGGGGGGAGGGGTAGGAGAGGTGGCAGAATGGGAATGGCAGTGTGAGCACCTGTCACTTCTCCCTAGGGTGGGGGCAACAGATTTGAGTAAAGCTCGATCCTATCACCTACTGTGTGCCACCCACGCCCAGTAGGCCTCCTCCTGGATCTTCAGACCCTGCCCACCACTTCCTGGGGTCCCTCAGAGTTGCTCACCTTTGCCTTCCTTCCAGGCAAGACTCCACCCTGGGACACCTGCCTCCTGCTTCTCTGTTGCCCATCACCCCCTCCACGGGCCTCTCCTGGGCGCAGCTTATTCTAAGCTGGTGAAGGCAGCGGTCCTCAACTGGGGGCAACTCTGCCCCCCAGAGGACATTTGGCAATGTCTGAGACATTTTTGGCTGTCACATTGGGGTGGGGGGACTCCTGGCTTCTAGTGGGTAGGGGCCAGCAATGCTGCTAAATGCCCTACAGGAAATGAGACAGCACCCACAACAAAGAATTACTTGGCCCAAACTGTCAATAGTGCTGTTGTTGAAAAACTCTGCCCAGGGTAGGGACACTGACCAGGGACTGCCTTTTCTGAGAAGCATTGTTTTTAAAACTTAAAAAAAAAATTGTGGTAAAATACACATAACGTAAAATTTACCATTGTAACCATTTTCAAGTGTACGATTCAGCGGCATGAAGTGCCTTCACACTGTTGTGCAACCATCACTACCATCCATCTTCAGAGCTTTGTCACCATCCCAAACCGGAACTGTTCCCATTAAACAAAAACTCCCCACCCCCTCCCGCCCCGGCCCCCGGTACCCACCAGGCTACTTTCTTTCTTCTAAGGAACACTTCAAAGTTGCCTGTCTCTGTCGCTCTTAGACACACATGAACCTGGAGGGATCTGTACTGGGCCTCGATCCTTGGAGCGATTAGCCTCACCGCCACCCCCGAAGCCCCCGGGGGGTTGGCAGGCTGAGGCTCCAGCCCGGGCCTGAAGGAGTGGGGGAAAGTCCACCGGGGTCCACTCATACCCCCGGCCCACTGCATGCCACACTTGTTTACAAAGTGCTTTCACACCCCATCTCATTACGCACTCCTCACGCTGTACCTAATTATTTGTTTACTGCATGTCTCCTCCCTTGACTGTGAGCTTTGCCTTATTTATCTTTTTATTTCTCTCCTTTCCAACCACTCCACCACGCACAGGATCCGGCATAAAGATGCTTATACAATTAGTAAATTTAATTATCACAATTATCTTGATGGGTAGCGTTACCCTCACTTTTCTGAGGAAAAGGGCTCCCAGCCTTGCCTCGGGTCACACACCTTCTAAGTGGTACAGCTGCCAGAATGACTCAGGTACATGAGAGGCATTTGAGAGCCGGCTCCCCCTCCGGGTTGAGTCTCCGGAAAAGCCCAACCTCAAATCCCAAGGGTTCCAGCGAGGAAAAGGCAGCTTTGATGTGCCCAAGCAGGGCCAGGGAGAGGCTGCCGGCTGTTTCCTTGGCAGCAGCCATGCAACGAAAAGCCAGAGGCGAAGCAAGAAGGAACTTTCTTCAGGAAACCTGTCCAGGCCAATGCCAATTCTCCGGCCCCCTGGCACCTTGTCCCTGATCTCCCCCTTTGCTTGAAGTCTGGACCAGACCCCAGAACTCCCGCCCCCAACCCACGAGGTGAGCCTTGTCTCCTGAGGTGGGACAGAGTGCTGAGGCCCCAAATAGGGAAGTGATTCTTCAGAGTTCCTTTATTGTACTTAGAATGTTTACAGACAAAAAATAAAAACCTGGCACACAAGGGGTGAGGGAAACAATTCAAGGGAGATGGGCCCCAGGCACCTGCAGGTGCAGGAGCCCATTCAATGGGGGCGGCCAGGGCAGCCCCATGTGCAGGCTCACCTGCGCCTGGGGCCGCTCCAGGAGGTGTGGAGGAGAGAGGCCCGGGGCAGCTGCCTCTCCCTCTGGAGGCCCCTGGAGGTCGGAGCCTCAGCTGGCTCTGGGCACCTGCCACGCCCTCCCCTCTGGTGCCAGGAGCTGTGGCTGAAAGGGGCCTTCTCCCCTAGACTCCTAGGTAGCTCTGGGGAGGCAGGCCCAGAGGCTGGCAGATGCTGGGCGGCCTCACCTCACCCTCCCCTGCCTCCCCACCACCACCACCTGACATCACCACCATTGTGCCTTTCAGGCCCTTGGTGGCACTGAGCTCCATGCCAGCCGGGAACCCTGGCGTCTGGCCAGCCACAGCCTCTTATGTTAAAGACACACAGACACACAATCACACAAGCAGACACACAAGGGGTGTGCCACTGCCCACAGACACACACTCGCCTGCCTGCCGGAGACAGAGATGTGCGCGGATGCTGCCAAGCAATGTCAACAAAAACAAATAGTCCCCCTCCACTCCTCAGCTCCTGCAGGCCCGTCAGCCCCCCACCAAGCCCCAGACTTTCCCAGGTTGACTCTAGTTTCAGGAAAACAGCACACCCGTCCACATAAGCAGGGCAGTCCTGCCCCCCAAAGCATTGGCACTGGGCCCGGGCTCCCCCCTTTCCTCTGCTCCAGGCCTTCCTGCAGCCCCTTCCCCTGGCAGCCCTGGGATCTGAGCAGCCAGAAGTGGCCTTCAGGCAGAAAGAGCCAGAGAGGTCCACCCCACGCCCACGCCCACGCCCAGGAGTTGTCCCCAAATACCTCCCTGCTCAGCCTTCCTGGGGTGAATGCAGTCAGGCTCCAAGACTTTGGAGCTAGCACCCTGATCTCTCCAATTTCCTTCTCCCTGGCAGAGCGGCTGAAAGGGCCAGCAGCGAGGTCAACGCACAGCCAGACCAGAGGCCAAAGAGGGCCAACTCTGGAAAGTCTGGCCTCAGCCTGAGCACCCACCTGTTGGTCCCACCATTTCCCTCACCACTGAGGCTGGGAGCTGCCTTCCCTCTCTCCTCCTAGATGGGGGGTGTGTGTGTGTGTGTGACTCAAGCCCGAGGAGAGAACTTCAGGGTTCAGCAAAGCCTTAGCGGTCACTCAGTCCGTGCCCTGTTGGCCATGGCAAATGGATGTGAGAAGGAACATGCCTGGCAAGTGGCCAGCCCGCGAGGAGCCTTGCTTCCAGCAGGGACCGCCAATGTACCTGGAAGAGGGCCTGGTGGTGCTCTTTGAAGTGAACCTCGAAGGATTTCAGGGTGAGCTGGAGGCTCCCTTTAAAAAGCCATTATGTATAGAAGACCCACGTATTTAAGTAAATCTCTTTTGAAGTTATTTCCATTTTCAACCTCTACCATCCACGTGTAGGGTGACAGGTTTGCTAAGAAGGGAACCCACCGTGGAAAATGGTGCTTTCTTTCCGGTGCCTCATTACCCTTTCTAAAGTTTCTAATGGGTATCTCCCCACCCCCACGGGGTGTGCTCATCCTGCCCCACCCTACATGACTTCATAGCTTTAATCACATCCCCTCTCAGGCTTTGTCTCTCCAGATTGGAGAGCATAATCTCTTTAGCCTGTCCTCACTTGGCAGCCCTGCCTTCCCCTTGATCAGTTTAGCTGCCCTTCTCTGGAGCTGTTCCAGCTGGGTTATCTCTTTCTTGAGGTGGCAGAACCGAAACACACCAAATTCTCTAGGTGAAGATGATGAAAGAAAACCAGTGTCAACAGCTCTGCCCAGATGTGTGTGCTGGCGAGTCCCTGCAGCAACACGAGGAGTGCAGGTGCAGCTTGGGCTCCCGAGAACCCCCCGGAGGCCGGAACCTGAGGGAATGAACAACTTGCTGGAGGTGGCCCTGGAATGTGTGACTCTGAGGAAGAGGCCAGGAGGGATGAAATAAACAGAGATTTTTAGAAAAACAAAATGAAGATTCTAGGACTGCACCCAGACACTCTGCCAATAAGACCACCTATCTAGAGTGGCCTCCCAAGGGCCCTGCCAAATCCGCTCTCCTCCAGAAGTCTCGGCCTCTGACAATAACACTGACGTTGTCCCTGGGGCTTGTGACGTCTTTTGCCCCCACCTCTCCCTTACCCTGCCAATCCCGTCCCACCACTGCCTCCCCTCAACAGGCTCTCGGGTATTTTCTGCCCTATCTCCCTGCATACTCTTATGTTCAACCCATCATGCTCAGGGATGCCAGAGTGAGCTTCCCAAAACATGACTCCCATCACTTCACACCCCCACCCCCTCAAAAACCTTCCAGAGAAACACAACACATTTTTGAGAGGATAAAGTGTAAACCCCTCTGGCTGCCTGCAAACTGCCTCTCCAACCAAGATGGAAGGCGTTCACCCTCGTCCACTCTGCCCGGCCAGTCTGCTCATAGTCCCCGCTTTGGACATGGACCATGGACACATCCTCCCTCCACACCTTTGCTCAGGAAGGTCCTAGGAAGGTCTCCCACTGCTCCCTTAACTTCTAAACATTCCCTCCCTTCTAAGGCCCAAGTCCAGCCCCACGCCCCAACACGTCTTTGGCACTTGAAGTCCAGCCCAATGGCCAGGCTCTCGGTGCTGGATACCATTAGTGGGGGCCGAGTTGACTGATCTGCTGGGGGAACGAGCAGATGAATCTGCAGGGCACTGTTACATGAACAATCTCTAACCCCCATGTGAGACATGCGACAGCCCTATTTTCCTCACACCTTCAACGGTGGGGGAGGGGCAGCAGTGTGCTGCGGCAGGCCCACAGGTAGGGAAGCCCCCCGAGGTCTGGGCCCAGGAACGGGAGAAAAAAACAGGGAGCACCGGGTCACAGAGTCAAGGTTCTAGGGGTTAACAAGGAACCATTCTGACTTGGACACGAAGAGGGTATTTGGGTTCCATCTTAACTTGGAGAAGAATCAAAAGGTCCCATTAGGTTGGAAAAGGGGCCAACACTGCAAACTCCCAGCAGCCGCGTTCGCCTACGGGCTGGCTTATGCAGGGGAGCGGCTCCTGAACTCGCCCCAGCTCATCCCCGCGTCTTCTGCTGAGCGGGCAGTGCTGCCCTCCTGAACTCTCTCCCTCGGGCGGCGCCGTGTCGGAGGTTCAGCCTCCAACGTGGAGCGAGTACCGCTGGCTTTGGGCCGGCCTGGCTGAGCTCAGCGCCCGCTCCCAGCCCCCCTCTCCTCCTCTCCCTCGCCCTCCCTCCCTTTCTGGGTTATTCTTAGCAAGAGGTGACCTCAGAGTGCTCCCACTGAGCAAAAATAACCCTGGAGGAAGTTGGTGGGTATAAATCTTCAATGAATAAATACATATGGCTAGTAAACAGGGTATGGAGGCCCAAAGGGCCGGTCACCCCTCTGGACCCGGTGGGCAAGGGCAGAAACTGTCCTTCCTAGTGCCCCAGCTGTAAGCAGCAGGAAGGACAAAGGCGGTTGCAGGGCTGTCGGGCTTGTGACCAGGCAGGAACCACCTTCGGACACCCTCACTTGTTACTGTGCGGCGTCATCGGGAGCTGGTGAACAGGAAGATGCCTCTTCCTCCCACCCCCACGCTCACACCCACACACAGGCTCACACTCTGTCCCCTCCTCCCTGTCATGGGCACTGGCCAGCCAGTAGGCCCTGGGCCCAGGTGCCAGCTCCCTTCCTAAGCCCCGCCCAGCCCTGTGGCCGGCTTCCTGTTTCCTGTTGCCGGCTCCGGCTGCAAGCATCCTGGCTCAGAGGCCAGTGCCACAGACCAATGCTGCTGCCCGGGTTGAAGGGGCCCAACTCTCACTCCTTAGCCCACTGCAGCCTTCCCCACTTACCCACAGACTCCCTGGTATTTGGCTCAATCACCCTGCTCAGTTATATTTTCTCTGTATGCTTTTTCGACTAGGTCTACACACTTTTTCAAACAGCCCTGCATTCATGTATTAACTTAAAGGGGATTTTGGATACCCAGTCTTCCAGATCACATGGCTGGAGTGGTGAGGAGGAATGATCACTGTGGGTTTTGTAGTGGAGAAGTGTGGAGTCCAAGTCCCAATCATCCTCTCTGAACCTCAGTCTCTTCATCCGAATGTGGGAATGGTAATGACAGCACCCTCAGCCTTCCTCACACAGATTTGTTGTCAGCATCAAATGAGGTCATCATTGTGGAAGCCCTTTGTAGGCAATAAAGTGCTACACAACTCTGAGCCTTTATTCATGGTCTCTGTCCTCAGTGGGGTGAGGAGACAGTGCAATGTGGAGTGGTACTAAATATCAAGTCTAGTGGAGGAGACAAGCTCTCTCCACCTGTTTTTCCAACTATCTGGGGTGAAAGGCCAGGTTTTGGTTTTTGTTTTTCTAATTCCCAATCCACCAAGAAATGCTACTTTCATAAAATACGAAATCATGCATGTGGATATGGTGTCAGTATCAAATTGATAGAAAAGTTTCTAGATACTTATTCTCAAGTCCTGTATAGACAGGTAACAATCATTTCACAGGCCGGTGCTTCTCAAAGGCAGGTCTGAGACCACTGCTGGCTTATAGCTGGTCTTTTATTTCTTAGTGTTCATTTTGATTAATTTTACAAACAGTTCAAAAGGGAGAGCCAGTGTGGGTCAAGATGGCTGACCTGTGATTCGCCAGACAGGCTTTGATGGGCTGTGACAGTGACACTGGGGGAGCAGCACGTGAGGCAGCTGGAGAACTGTGCTTGGTGAGTTCAGGGAGCAGCGAGAAGACGGGGCTTCTATGGCAAAAGAGGAGATACTGAGCACCCGTGTGGGGCAAGAGATCATGTGGTGAAGAGTGGACGGGGTACTCCAGATCTGGTCCCATAAGATGCGGAGTCCCTGGAGAGTCTTGAAGAGAGATGTGCCACGGACTGTACTTAGTATGTTACGCGTGGCCTCCTCTCCAGCACACTAGGTTGGAAGATAAGTCTTACTTATCTGTGTGGCCTCCTCACCCTGGTAGGTGCTCAGCGTCTGTCGCTGAGGGGAGGAAGGGCTGGGTGGGGTAGAGAGCTTACTTGGGGTGGGTGGGGTCTGGTCTGGGTGAGGGTACAGCCAGGAGGCGGATGCAGAAGCAGCTAGGAGTGGAAGGTACCCGGGGACAGATAGGCCTTGGGGGCAAAAGGAGGAGAGAAATGACGATTTCTTAGCCTTGGGGCTGGGGATGGAGAAGACACTAGTGGATGTAGCTCATCCCTCCCTGGCCGATGTTGGGTACCAGACATTTGCCCAAACACAGACCCTGGCCTGCAGCCAGGTTTTCCTCTCCTGCTTCCCAGCACTGCCCCCTCTTCCACCTGTCGGGATCTGGGCCATGCTCCCTCCCGTTTCCAGGCTTAGCTGGATGACACACACTCAGCTGCCTTTTAAAGCTCCCTGGTCAATCCGTTCCCAGGGCCACAGCTGCACCAGGTCCCCAAGAAGCCCTCCCTGTTGTGTTCCTCTGTGGGGGAGGGGAGGAGGCCAGGACAGCACCTGCTCCACAAGTGAACCAGATGGCCTGTGGGCCAGGGGACCAGGGGCTGACCCCCAGCTGCAGCACAAACTTCCCCCATGTGGGCTCCCTTGGGGGCACAGGGGCCTGCTGCCCAGGAAGGTCTGCTTGCTGCTTCCTCAGGGGTCAGTCTTTCTCTGTTCCCCCAATATGAAAGAGGTCCCCTTCACAATAGCTGCCCCCTCACTCAGTGTTGCCTTCCCTACACTCTCCCTTCCATCCTCAGGCCTCTCTTGAGAGTCCAGGTGGCTGCAGGTGTCACTCAGGACATGGGCTGGACCACATCCAGACTATGACCTGCACAGGATGTACACTGCCTCCCACTGGGGCTGCTGAGAGGCCCATGCTAGGCTCCCACCAGAAAGATCTTGTAGACACTGCCTCCACTCTCCCCTGCAGGGGACCAGGTTTATTATACTGCCAGCCCTGCACATTTGGACTCCACTTTGCTATTTGCAAAGCACCCCTGGAGGTGGACAGGGCAAGTAGTACTGGCAGCCACATTTTACCAATGAGGAAGCAGAAGTTCAGAGAGGTGCAGTAACTTGCTCAAGGTCACACAGCTGGGAAGCAGTAAATTCAGTGCTATTTCTTCTGTCAAACTGAGGTTGCTGTGGCTGCCTGAAGAGGAAAGGTTTGGCTGTGCAAGGGCAGGACCGACCTTTGCTGAGCACTGGCTCTTTGGTGCTTGAACTCATTTAATTCTCACCGGGTCTAGGAGGAATGCATCCTTATCATCTCTATTTTTCAGAAGGCAGAACCCGAGGTTCAGGCAGTGACTTGTGCTCATTGGTGGAGCTAGGATTCAAACCCAAGCCTGATGGACTCCAAAGACAGTGCTTTTCCTTCCATACCTGTCTCTTATCTCCTTGCACCCTCTGCCTGGGGCTTCACCCCTGCCCCCCACCCCCACCCCCGACTGCTATGCCCTCCCTCTGGTTTCAGGGACACAGCAATGAGTCAGAGGGTTGCTGGGTCTTTGCTTCCTATAGGTGGTGACTCCTGTCCCCAGCACCCAGATCGGGAAAGGCAGAGTTTGCTCTGCAGATCAGATAGAGAATTACCCATGGGCCCTGGCTCAGCCTGGCTCCCTTCCCACTCCAGCCTGCACTGCGCCCCCAGCTTCTCCCACAAGGTGCCCTGTCTGCCGGGGAGGAGAGTGGAGGGCACCCCGGCGTGGAGTGGAGGGAATCTGAGAGAGCAGCCTGGAGTCTGCTGCAAGCTGGAAATTCCTTTGAAGTCCCCTGTTTTATCTTTCAACTTCATGTGAATTTTTCATTCCAGGCCATAAAATATCCATGTTTGCTTTAATATTTAAAAGTTTAAAATTACTTACCAGTTAAATGACTTAACTTCTGCCCCCTTCCCCTCCAAATCTTCAAGCAGAGTTGGCAGGGGTGCACTTTAGGACCCAGCAGGTTCCCAAACCTCCTGGCTCTAAGAAAGCCCCTCCTCCTCCGCTGTCCCCTTTGCTTCACCCCACTCTCTACCCCAGGGAGACAATCCCGCCCTGCTGAGAGAACATTTCCTTGAAGGGGCAACTTATAAATCCCAGCTCCTGGCTCCCCCTCACCTTCGTGCTCCAAGTTCTCCATTCTCAGCTGGAAGGGGCTAAAAGGGAACCAGCTGCCTCTGGGGCTGGCAGATAATTACCTTTCTACCCCTGAGTTCAAGGCCTAAGACAGGCAGGCTCCTACAGCCCTCAGGCCTCGTCCTCTGGAGCACTCCTCATCACCTTCTGGAGCACTCCTCATCGTGGGCAACCCCAGGGCTCCCCCTTGACTCAGAGGAGTGGCAGCCAGAAGCCTGGGGCTTTCAGCCGGCCCTGTGGTCTGCACCTCCACGGCTGTACACAGCGACCGGCTCTCCTCTCTTACAAAGGGACTCACCCTACATCTCTTCCCTAGTCACTCTAACCAGACTCCCAGACCTCAGGTCCCTTCCTCCAGGTTCTCCAGGGGCACAAAGGCCCAGGGTGGGCATGTGGAAGGGAAGGGAGAATCGAGTCCTGCCCTGTGAAAGCCACGGGCTCGGCCTGGGGGGTCTGCAAAGCTCTCTTGCTGCCCTTCCAGAAGGAAGCCGGGAGTCAGGGGCCTGGTTCAAGTCCCAGCGCTGCCACCACCCACAGCGCAAGTCCCCTGGCCTCTGGGGGCCTCCAGTTTGATGTAGAAAATAGGGGAGTTGTAGAGTGGTGGTGGGGTTCAAAGAATGGGGAATGTAGACAAGCTCTGCAGCTCGAGGGGCGCCCGGTCACCTAGTCTTACTGCCCCCAAGTCCCTGCAGGACACACATCACCGTGCACACACATGCGCTGGGAGGATGCCGTGACACTCACCGGGGGGTGCTTGCGTTTCCTCCCAGGCCGCCCCACCTTCCGCGCAGCTGTGCTGGGCTCCTGCCGCTCCTCCTTGCCACGAGCCTCCTCCTGCTCCTCTCCCTCCTGCGGGCACAGACACAGCCTGTGAAGCCAGGGCTGGACCCAAGAGGCCTCCTCCCCGTCCCTCCCCATGAAAGCCTCACTTCCAGGGCTGTGCCATGCTGTTCCCCGGCATGGATGCTCTGCACTCCCTTCCTGCTTGCGAAGCTCGAGCCACCCCTTAGAGCCCCACTTAAATACACCCTCAGGGGGACTTCAGGTCAGAGCCTACCGCCCCAGCAGAAGGCAGCTCTCCCGCCCGGTGGCCACGTTTTCTGAACAGCAGAATTATAACACATGCTCTGACAAAGAATTTGTTTCTAAAATATATGAGTTTATTTATATGAAAAAATCTTACAACAAGTACAAAAATTAAATGTTATATTTTTAATGAATCACCTTTATTGAAAAGAATAAATTCACAAGAAAAGAAATCTTAAACTTAGTAATGTATATTAGAAGTACACGCAGCCTTTGGAACGAGGACTATCACAGGCAGTGGAGGATTTTACAGTCTCTGTAAATACACTTGTCCTAAAGCGTTGGCCATGTGGCACCAGCGTTCATATGCCTGTCGACCTCCAGGAGTGTCTCAGGTACCGTGTCTTGGCTCATCTTGATCCCCCTCATTCACTGAGTTCAGGAAGAGAAGTTGGTTTTGTTACCCACCTCCTCCCCAGTACCAGCCTGAATGGGGCCATGCTGGTCTCATGGGGCACAGAGACATAAACCTAGAAAGTCCTCCTGCCTCGCTGCTCCAGCCCGGCCACAAACCACCCACAAGTCACTTCTGACTCAGCCGACTCCGGCATGACTAATCATGAGCAGAAACAATGTTGGGGAAGGAAAGAGAAAGGGACCCTGACCCAGCCGAGGGACCACAGGCTGCTCACCAGGCCCTCATGATATCAGTACCCAAAGACGGCTTCATAGTCCTCCCTGGGGAGGGCGTCAACCCAGAGCAGTGCTGGTGCCACAGAAAAGAAAGAGAAGGTGCCCAGGTTCCCTGGGGATTTCATCAAGATGGCCCTCAAAAAAAAAAAAAAAAAAGAAAAAGATGGCCTTCAACGTCCTACTCAACTTTCACTTTCTGTGATTTCAAAATAGCTTGTGGTTTGCCACATTAATTTTCAGGTGATGGTGGGACATGCAGATGGAAACCTATTGCGACCAATTGTAGATTATCAGATCAATAGGAAGAGTGGCACCAGCCCCCCATCCATCCGTCCATCCATTCGAGGCACGCCTGTGGGACAGACTGCCCAGGAGGCAGATTTAGGGGAGTCGCAGCTGAGGTTCCAGGGGTCCTCTAAAGAGATGCAAGTGGAAGATGAACAGAGGACCAGGCCTTAGCACCAAGGGGAGGCCATGGTCAGGCTGGAGGGAAGGCAGAGCACATAAAGGAGAGGGAGAGAGTGAGCAGAGGAGCAGGAAGAGGACACGGCGTATTGAGGGTACAAGGACAAAGACAGCTGCCAACCCAAGGGGTTAAAGTTGCCAGATGCACAGAAGTCGAGGACAGACTGATTTGGCTAGGGGTGGTACCAGCTGACCTCAGAGAGAGCACTGTCCACACGCTGTGCAGAATGACATGGCAATGAGGACTGAGGGGCTGGAGAGACAATTCAAGGAGTCCAGCCGAGGAAGAGTCTGGGAGAGAAGCCAGCCCTGTGCCCATCTTTGGGTGGGGGGGGAGGGTCCGGGATGGAGAAAGCGCACCCTATAGGAGGCTCTTTTCAGGAAAACACTGCAGAGAAGCCATGAGGGCAGAAAGGCCGAAGGGGGAACAGCCTGGTGGTGGGAGGCCTCCATGAGAGCTCTCGGAGGCCTGGGCTGAGGGTGGGCCAGGGGCACATGCCCCTGCTAGGCCAGACCTGCTGGTTCTAAGCTGTCTTCTGAGGCCCCACAGACACCCACTTTGGAGAAAGGATCACTTGGATCACACAGAGAGGAAGTATTACAAATGCAGCTTAACATCTGGGAAGGTTTCAACTGGATCTGCACCACTGCAGGAGACTGAGATGGTGCTGTTGATCTGATTCCACTCCTGGGGTGGGCACCGTCTCCACCGTTCCGACCAGGGAACTGAGCATTTACAACAGAGTCAACGCAGGTCACAGAAAGGCACAGCGCCAGAGCAAACCAACGCGAGCATGTCCCAGCTTGTCCTCTTGCTAGTTAGAGGACCATCCTCTCTGAGCCTCAGTTTCCTTATACACAAAATGGGGTTATGAAGCTGTCCAGCCTGCCTGCTTCTCAGGTTTTTAAGAGGACAGATGAACATATGGTTTGGAGCTTCTGCTGAATCCCCAGAACCTACAACAGGCCCAGCGCTTAGTAGGTGTTCCACGCGCCCCTAGATGAGAGGGCTCAGCTGGAGAGCACTAGGCCAGACCTAGCCTAGCCTCTGACCACTCTATGGCCAGGCCCGTGGGACTGGAATGCACAGGGCAGCAGACAAGAAGGGGCTAAAGTGGATCAGGATCAGCCCGGGTAGCCATAGGGTCTGGAAAGATTCCTAGTGCGCAGAAATTCTGGGCTCTGAACTATTTCTTTAATAACTGCGTTTCTTACTGGGGGATTCATTTGCTTTTCTAACTTTTGTTCTGAACTAGTCAGAGACATGAAAGATGACCAGGGCCTCCAGTTAGCAAAAAAAAAAATAAAACAGTTACCATGCTGCAATGACCTAAAACCAAAGATACTTGACATTTAGGACAGCCCGGCTTCCATGAGACATGTGGGGAAAGCCTTTGGGGTCCCAGACAGGAAGCCCTGTGCCATCTGGAGATGTGCTGTCACTCCTCACCTGCAGCCACACCTGCTATGTCTGATCCCAGGAGATGCTCAGCACGGTTTCCCCTGATGAATTCAACCCAGTGAAACACAGCCCAGGAGGAAGGGGTGGAAGGCCCTGATGCCACCCCCTGTCCGGGTCCTGACATGACAAGAACGTGGTGATCACCAGGGCAGGCTGCCGTGGATGAGCCTGGACCTCAGGCCAGTGCAGGGCAAGGCACTTTGCTCCCAATCCAGCATTCAGGGCTCGGGCATCCCCGGGAGGTGCTTTAGGAAACCAAGTCTCTGAGCGGGTCTGAGTGACTCCTGGCCTATGCCCTTTCCACCAGGCCCCAAAGTATGGCTTTGTGAAAGGCATGTTACTTTTGGCCAACATATCATTCTTCCACGCTGCAGTCACAAGTCACAGGGCAAAGAGGAAGGCGATACCTTTCTGCTCTGGGCCTGCCTGAGTTCACACGGACGGGTCAGGGGGATAATACGTGAGAGGGGTGAGCAGATGGCGCAGGGCTGTGCCCCTCAGGGAGGCGAGCAAGTGGTTCATTCTCTCATCTGTCACGGGGCCTGTTTCATTCAATATCTTTGCTGATGGGCTGAGCAAAGGAATTTAAAATATGCTTATCAAATCTGCAAGTAGCCCTGAATTAGGAGGCATCGCTAATACTCTGAGAGGGAAGAATCTGATCCACGATGCCTTGGAGCAGCTGGAAAACAGGAACAGATTTAGCAGGAACAGATTTGAGCCCAGGTTGGTTTCCTCATCTGTCACGTAAGGGGACTGAATCAGTCAATCCTTCCAGTGGGAGGGGGAGACGGGAGGGGGCAGGAATTCTAGTTAGGTGGGCTTTGGGGAAGGCAGAGGGGGCTGGACTTCTTGCTCTGCTCTTTACTCACTAGTAATTTCTAGCTATTTAACCTCTCTGAGCCTTGTTTTCCTCACCTACAAAATGGGGATAATAATATCTACCTCACACAACAACTAAATAAGATAATACATTGAAGGCTGACACGTGATATCACTCAAGAATTGCTAACTTCCTCCGCTCCACACAGACTGACCAGAACTATTCAGAAAAGTGCATCACTGCCTTCCCCCGCAGCCTCCCTCCCTGCCCCCATGCAAATCCCAGCTCGGGGCCCTGCAGATGCAGCCATCACTCACTGCTCCAGACAAACCCCAACATCTGGCTGGTACTGCTACAGTGAGGTACTCAGGAACGGGGGCTCCGTGATCTTTCCAAAATGCAGAGCTGATTATGTCACTCTGCAGAGCTTAAGCCCTTGCTGAGGGGCTCCCAGGGGCCTGCAGGATCAAGCCATGCTCCTTAGCCCATGTGAAGGCAGGCCTCCAGGGTCTGGCTGGCCTCCTTGGTCTCCTCTCCCCACTGCCTTCCTGCACAAACAGACTGCACCAGGTGCAAAAGTGGGCTGCTTCCCTTCCCCCAGTGCCTTGGCATAGACTCTTCCTCCTCTCCCCACTACCTTCTCCTCAGGTTGACCATCAAACGCTTATTCTTCCAGCCTCACTTCCTGGGTTCCCTTCCCCTGGGCCTCCTCTTCCCATTCTGTCCTCGGCAGGTCACAAGCTCCTTCAAGGGACGGTCTCTTATTCACCCTGGTGTCCCCACTGCCTAGACCCATGCACCTGGCACAGGGCAGGAATTTGTAAATACTGGGTGAGTGACTGTCACAAAGTAGGTGCTCAACAATGAGTCCATGTACACGGAGAGAGCATACACACAAATCCACAAACCTGCACGAATACCGTGTGCATGAGGCTCCAGGGCCACTCTGATCTTTATGACTCCAAATCAGGAAACAGAATGACTAAAACATACTTTCTAGGCTTAATCATGTCACTTTACATTTAGGCAGCTCTTTACAGCTTTCAAAGCACCTTCACATTTGGTGGCCTGTTAGATTAGGTAGTTACCATCAGCCTCTCTAAACTTCTGAGGCTATGACTTGACCTACATTTTCACAAAGCTCACTGGATGGATTATTTTAAGCCACATACAACTTCTCATTCTGATGAGCTGGGCGATGATGATAATAATCTTTCGCATTTGTATAGTACGTGGTAATTAACAAAGCATTTTCACATACGTTATTTCATTTTATACTTACACTTTACAGAAAGCAGAGCTGGTATTATTTTTTTCCATTACACAGGCGGGAAATCTGAAGCTCAGAGAGGTTACCTAACACGCAGAAATCAGAGAGCCAGGAAGGAAGGCCTTTAGAACCAAAATTTAAATCTTGATTCCCGGCCCACGAGTCTTTCCATTGCAATATGCCATTATGCCCTACTATGCTGTGTTACTGACACATGTGCGCGCACACACACAGTGAAACCATGAGCATGCAGGCAATCCAAGTGTAAAGGTACACACTGGCTTCACACACATTATCCATACAGAGCTCACACCTAGACATAGGACCCCTCCCCCTAAGAGAGACACATCCCACAAGGCCCTCATGCAGAGACAGCCAGCCAGATTGTACGTGCTCCTTTGGAACATACACCGGATGCCACTGACCCAGCATCCGTTGAGCAGATGTCTCAAGTTGGTGTTTGAGTCCAGGGGATGAACTTGCCGGATCCAGCCAGCCACTTGCCTGCACCCCCTGGGACAAGAAGCACGTACAGCCTTTGCCAGCTGGCTGGCCGGCCTCCCAGGGCCTGTCTGTGGTCATGGAATTCAGTGAAACAAATTGGCTTCTCCAGCAGGCAGAGCCCCGCTCTGAGCCACCAGAGTACCAGGTCTGCAGAGTTACAGCCACAGGACCTGCACTGCGCACACGTGCGCACGCACATGGCGCTCACACGCACATGCGCTCACAAGCACTCACACGTAGGACATGCCTAGGCCAGGCCTGCAGAGAGGTGAGCCTGAGGAAGTGCTGCTGGAGCACGGGCGGGGAGGGGCAGAGGCTGTCGGGGTGAGCGGCCACGCAGGGGCACCAGGAATTGCTGTAGATGCTCACACTCCCACACAGCCCTCCAAAAGCCCCTGCTTTCACTGATCTCAGTCATCTCCCAAAGCTCATGAGCCCTTTGTTTCAATTATTTGACAATATTCGACAAATATTCAGTGACTGCTTAGTGAGCTTCATATTGTAGCTATGGATGAGAGCCTCCCATCCCGCCCACAACGCCCCCTCCTGGGGAGCAGCAGCCAGGGACCCCACAGCTCTGGGCACCTGCACACAGCAGGTGCTCCATAAACGCTGAATGGTTGACAATGGCCGTGCCTGTAGGTTTCCCAGGCCCTCCTTCACACCCTGTGCGCCATACTGGGGCCTCACTGCCTTCCAGAATGGAGACTCCGCTAAGCAACACGCCAGCACACTGCAGCCCAGCCGTGCTCACCTCTGTGGTCTCAGGGCCACCGTGAGGCCAGGCCTGAGGATGGGCTCAAAAACCTTTACTGAGCACCTACTGTGTACTGGATATAAAGATAAGCAGACAGGGACCTCAATTTAGAGGGAGAGACAACACGTAAACAAATAAGTACCTGCCCCTGTGCTGAGGGCCAGAGGGGAGCGTGCCCTCTCTCTGCTAGCACCCACCTCCGCAGACCCCAAGCCCACCACCACATCCCCAGCCCACCAGGCATCCTTGCTTTATGGAGGGAAAGAATCCAGATGAAACGAGTTCATAGCCACATGGCCTTTGCCAAGTTTCTCAACCTCTCTAAGTCTCAATTCCTCTTCTGTAAAATGGGGATAACGACAGGAGGTGGCTGCTGAGTTACCGGGAGGATTAAGTGAGTTAATTACCAGGTAAAGGAAGCTCCTTTACACGCCTTTCCACGCTGTGAAAATGTTTCAAGTGGGACGGTCATAAGCAATAGCCCTGGCTACCCTGTGGCTCTCTGCAGAGGCAGCTGCGGGGCAGGACCAGGCCCCGTGCCCAGTCCAGGTGCCAGAAAGGAAGGGCATCCCCCCCATTTCCCAATCGTCCCGGGACACCTCTGCCAGCTCGGTTCCCCGCCTGCCTTCCTCCCCTCTGCAGGGCTGAGCTCAGCATTCCCAGCCCAGGCCCCGTGGGACCCGCTTCTTGGCAGGGATGGGCTTCATCCCCAGCCCAGTCATGTAGGGCACGAGGGACCCCAAGGACCTTGGGCCCAGCTGTGGCCCCTCACCGGGGTCCCTGGAGGCAGCCACAGCCCTTGCCATCAGGAGTTATGCCTCTCTGCCACTTGCCTCAGTTCTGCTTCTGTTCAATGAGTAAAGGGAGAAGGGACTTCAGGCCTGTGTGTGCCTACGGCCCGAGAAATCACCTTGCCTCCACAGGCCGGGCTCTTAGCGGACTTTAAGTCCGCACCACTCACACTCCCATCTGCATTTTTCTGCACTCTTCTTCCTCGATGCCCCTCAGTCCTTCAGGCTGCAGTGGATCCACACCACAAACGTGCAGATGGATAAATACGTAGGTAGGTAGATAGGTAGGTACACAGAAAGACAGATAGATAGGTAGGAAGGTAGATAGACAGCTAGTTAGCTAACTAAAATAAATTATAAGACTAATTCAATATGTGCCAAGTTCCTTTGTTAATCATTCTCACACCTCTTCTCAGGTAACCCTCTCATTTCTCTGCTCAGAGGTCGCACAGCTGAGTCCAGATTCAAACACAGGTCTGTCTGCAGAGTCCAACTGACCCCCACCCAAGACTGTACTGACTGCAAGGGTAACCAACCCGACACATAACAGCATCTACAGAGAACCCAAAGCCTCAGACATGGGTCCCCATCAGCTCAGGGGTGGGCACTGTTTACATCACACGTCTGCTCTCCACGTCCAGGTATCTGATTGACTCCACTGAGCTAGAAATGGATGCCCCATTATTATTAGCTGTGTTCCTGAAGAGGAAAGGGTAGAGGTGCCTTTTCTGTAACTGTTTAAATGTACTAAGAGGGATGCTATTTAAACGACCCCTATAGTGAATATTATAAAGCAAAGAGCCAGCCCTAAGTGACCAAGTGAGTATCCGAGTGCCATAAAGGCAGAGCGTGCCTGGGGTGGGCAACAGACCTGTGGGCCAGCAAAAACAACTGAGCGTGGAGCTGGGAGGAATTTCACCCTAGGATGCCCTTGAGCTTGGGTACCAGAGCACAGGAAGTGCTCGGTGCCCGAGGGAAATCAGTACGCGCCAGGCCTCTAGGCTGGACTTAGGTGGGAAGGGAGGGCCTCCGGCACAGCTCTGGTCATACATGCACACACACACACACACACACACACACACACACGCACATACTCACTCTTGCTGTGCTTCTTGAGCACAAATATGCACCCCCTGTGGCTGCTTCTACTACCCAGCAGGAGAGGGCGTGCTCGGGGCAAGCTGTCCAGGAGGGGCCTCCCTCTTCCGGAGGGTATGCATGGCTTACCCATTCTTGTATCTTCCTATCCCCTTCCCATTACTAGGTCCTCCAGTAATGTTTATTCAGTTCGTCTAACAGACCTGTGGAGCCCTACTATGTTCTAGGTACCTGGAAAGGTATGTAAGTCTGAAGAAAGAAAGAGTGGGAGAGCAGGAAGAAGAGAAGGAAAGAGAAGCAATGTGGGCAGAGAAGAAAGGAAGTGAGGGAGGGAGGGAAAACAGGAGAGAGGAAGGAAGGGAGGCAGAAGGGGATGCAAAGAAACAATGTGCCCACAGCAGTGTCTTCCTTGAAGAGTATGTATCAGGGGCGTGTGTGTGCACGTGCACACCCACAATCATGAACACTAGCCTGTGTATGTGAGTTCCTTCTGGAGATGAAGTACTCCCAACATCCTCCTCTGGGCAAGAGCGCTGTCACACAAAGGAATGCATTCTCTGACCATCCGACTTTCAGTCTACATAACCATAATTGAACCTGCAGCAGAAGAAATGTGGGTAGGACTGTGGAGCATCAGGGCGGGGAGGCACCATTCACTCCACTCCCCTTCGTGCAGGAGGCAGCCTCAAGAGTACAGAAGATGACAGCACAGGCCGCCTGAGTTCCAATCCCAGCACCATCACTTACTAGCTGTGTGACCTCAGGCAAGCGACATAACCTCTCTGAGCATCAATTTAGTCTTTAATAAGATAGAGTGATGAATACTAGAGCCTACTTTACAGAGCAATTGTAAGAATGAAATAAGATAACGCAAGTACAGAGCTTAAAAGAGCACCTGGCAGACAGTCAGCACTCAGTGCATCTTGGCTGTTATGTGACTGAGGCCAGAGGAAAAAGAGGAGTGGCAAGATCAGGGGCCCAGGCTGGGGCCTGGACTCCTGGCCAGGCACTCATTGGTACCTGGGGATCTGAGGAGGCCCTTCCAGCCCCAAGGCTGGGAATGCTCCTGGTCCCCTTTCTTGCTCCCTCTGCCCCTCTCCCACCCCTGCAAGCAGGGCTTGGCACCCTACCTCCATGATGCCCTCTAAGCCAGGACTGAGGCTCCTGGCATCCCTGCCCATCTCCCATAAGGCCAGCTCCCCCCCACCCTGCTGTGGCCACATTGACCCAGGTGACCCACCCTGGCCAGCACCCCAGAGCTCAGCCCCCAAAGCCTGCCTTCTCTCAGCTTCCCAAGCAGCCGCCTCCATGCCCAACGTATGGATGGCAGGGTGGGAGAGGCTGCAGGAAGAAGAGATGCTGGGCAGGGGCCGGGGGGACACCACACACACAGACCTCTCTTACACTCCCAGCCACAGGCATGGCCACGTCAGCCCATCACCCACAGCTCTGCACCTCACCCGCTTGAGCCGGGGCTCTGGAATTGTTCTCTTGTGCAGGGGTCTTATCTAGTCTCATTTTCCTTTCTATCCTATCCACAAAATATTCGCTGAGCACCTCCCCTGTGTGAGTCAGCCCTGAGGATTCACACGGCAAAGACAGTGGCTCGGCCCTGCACGCCAGGGACAGCCGTGGGGCTGGACAGGACCCACACCAGCACTCCCCAAGTCCCTCCGAGGCTGATTAAACACGGAGTGCTGGGCCCCGTCCCCAGAGTTCCTGACTCAGCCGGTCTGGGGTGGGGCCCCAGCTTTGGCATTTGTAACCTTTCCAGGTGCTGTGGTGCTGCTGGCTTAGGAACCCCATTTTGAGAACCGCTGGTCCACTGCAAACTGTAGCTTATGGCAGAGTGAAGCCAGGACTTTGACCAGCGAGGAGGAGAGAAAATTGGAGAAAGGGCACACCAGGCAGAGGAGCAGCACGAACGATGGCCTGGCACTCCAGGAAGTGCTGGAGCAAAAGGTGCAGGAGGCGCAGCCGGCAGGAGGCTGGAAGGGCGCGTGGGGCCAGGCAGTGAAGGGGCCAGTGGGTGGCCACACCCCTTCCCTCTGGCTCACCAAACAGTTCCTTTGTGCCAAGCGCCCCTGGCAACTCCGCACTCTCCTTGGGCTGCAGCCCAGGCCCATCTTCCCCCTCTGCAGCTACGCGGCACCCCTGCCCCAGGCCTGGCTTTCACAGGCTGCCCTGGGTGGCTGTCAGCCTCTCTCCCCGCCCTCCATGGGTGGCTCCCTGGAGCTGGGGAGGCAGCCCTGAGGAGCCAGGGAGGTGTGCCAGGTGAGCCAGCATGCGCACTGTGGGTGTGAGCGGCTGGGAGGAGTGCCCGCCGTGACCCAGCCCCCGTCTACCGGCTCCCTCTATCAGCACCAGGATCTGGGGCTGGGTGTGCATTTGTGGCCACTGGAGCCAGAGCAGTTACTATGGGTAGATAATAATAGCAATCGTAATCCCTCATAATTGGACCCGACTTTGCTGTCTGCAGGGCACTTCCATGCCCATGACCTCATCTGACTTCCACAACCGCCCTGTAAAACAGGCACCGCTAGAGTTACGATCCGCATTTGACAGCCGCGCAAACGCAAGCCCAGATGGCCTGAAGTCACATCCCAGTAAGTGGCAGACTCAGGCCTGGGACCTGGGACTTCTGACTCTTAGTCCAGTGCTCTTTTTCTACCCTGAACTGTCATAAAACAGAGCTCGACCTTCTGCTCTCCATGGGAGGTGGCCAGGGGCTCTGCTGCCCAGGGCAGCACAGCCCAGTAACAGGAGGAATTTGGCCTGGCTGTCCCCATCTTCCCCACCTTGGGGGGCAGCTGACCACCAACTGCAAGTGCATGGACACGGAGCTGTGTCAGCACCAGTCAGGACATGGGACCAGGGGCAGGGAGTCAGGGTCACCTAAACCAACAGAGGAGCAAAGCCAGGCCCAAGGTGGGGAGGAAATTATCCATGGTCATAGCTGCCACTTGAGAGCACAGGTGGCCACAAGAGGCCCCAACTGCATGGCAGCAGTTTCTGGGTCTGCTGCTGCCCGAGTCCTGGGCAGGAGGAGCCCAGAAGGCCCGTGGGACAACCTGAACCACCTGTTCTCTTTCCATGGGGTCAGAAAGAAGTGAGGACTGACCTGTAGCCCCCAGCAGCCTTGCCCTGTGGGCCACAGCATACGCTTTCTCCCCAGCTTGCTGGGTATATTACGCACCCCCCCCCCCCCCCCGCCGCCCCCAGGGATTCTGCAGGATTCCAGGCTAAGAAGGCAGGTGTCTGGGCTTGGTGCACGCACGTGTGTGTGTGTGAGTGTGTGTGTGAGCGCATGTGTGTCTATACCAGGACTCACGCAGGTGGGGCAGTGGGAAAGGCTCCAATCCAGGAGGCAGGAGACCAGGCTCTCATCCGGACCCACCCTGAGTAGCTGGGCTCAGCTTCCTCATCTGTAAACTAGGGCCATCTGTCCTTGCCCCACTTGTTTCATGTGTTGTTCCCGAGGACCAAATGGATGGCATCTACCCAGAAAACAGAAACACGCTCTAAGAATGAGTGAGCCCAGAAAGGAACTGAGCAAGCGTGGAGAAGGGTGAGCAGGGAGCGGGTCTCAGAGCTGCCCTGCTGGCGGGCTAGCAGAGCTCCTGAGAGTGCTCAGGGGCCCCAGACCTGGTGCCAGGTGTGCACCCAGTTCCAAACAGTGCCTCACGAACACGCCCTGCTACTCCCAGATATTGCCAAGCATCACCACCCCTCACCCCTGCTCAGGGAAACGGGAGCAGGCAGAGGGCACAGCAGATAGGGTGCCCCAGGAAGGCCCGTGGCCAACAGCACTTCCCCGGAAGGGTGGCAGCAGGGCTTACATTCCACTGAGAGAAGGGGCAACAGAGTCCAAGTGTTGGGGTTTGGGCAGCTTTGCCGACACGTAGACACAGCTCAGTGAGGTCCCTAGGCAGCCTGTCGGGACCCAGCAGGGATTCTGTCAGTCTGCTGTGATCTCCTCTAACGGCTTTAGGCCCCTCCTGGAGGTCAGCACAAGGGTAAAGAGGTCACCCCTCCTGGGGCTCTCAAAACAAGGTCACTAGCTCCATGGCCAGAAGTGACACTTGCGTGGAGCCTGGGGTTGGGGTGGGGAGCAGGAAATCACATCTCCATGATGACTGGTGTCGCCCGAGCACAGCACATGGCGCGAGCCTGACTGTCTGTGCGGGAGGGGGAGCCCTCATGTGGCCTCACACCCCCGAGCCCTCCCGAACTTGTCTTTGACCTCCCAGAAGCTTCTGAACATCCTGGGGAAAGAGAGGCAGCTAAAACAGGTGAAGTGACTCACCTGAGGATGCAGAGCTAGTCAGAGGCTGATCCAGAAAGGAATCCAGGTTTGGGGACTATCTGTAATGCTGACCCCTAACGACTGCACAGACCTAGGCTTTGAACCTGCTCAAACACACAGGGGTGAAAAGCGTGGGCCCTGGAGCCTGACTACTTGGCTCAAATCCAAGGATTTAACTTCGTCAAGCCTCAGTTTTCTCATCACCAAAACAGGGCTATCTGTCCTCACTACCGCCTGTGTGATGACTGAGCGACGCGGTCCAGCGCTCAGCACACCTGAGCTGTCATTCCTGGGGACGGGCCCTCCCTCTCCGGTTCCAGCCAGAGGGCCCCCGGCAGAGCCAGCTGCTCACCTTGCGGTCCTCCTCCCGCTCCGGAGCGGAGCTGCTGGTGTCCCCAGGGCCGCTGGAGGGCATTGCGGGCAGCTGGGCGGTGGGAGGCAGGCTGGGGCTGCGCGGGGCTGGGGGGCTGCTTGGCTGTGGGGAAGGAATTATTGTGGTCTTTGTAAGCAAGAGTTAAAACTTGGACATAGATCCCGGTGCCGAGCGAGACTCCAGTGAAACTCTGCCCCAGGCTGCCTGTGGGTTTGGGCTTCCAGTGGCTCCACCTGTGGGGGAAGAGGAGAAGGGTCAGCAGGGAAGGGCACCCCCAACCCAGGCCCCACCTGACCCCCGCCCCCTCCTCAGGGCTAGGCCCTCAGCCCCAGGGCCAGGCTGGCCTGTGAGGCCTGGCCCTCCGACCTCACTCCTCTTCCCAGCCTCACCCTCAGCTCGGGCCAGCCTAGCACCCCAGAGAGTGGGGGAAACCGAGGCCAACTCAGCTGGTGTGGCACTGCCTGGCTTCCCTCAGGGCCAGCTCCTGCCTCCGAGGCGGCAACAGGCTCCCTGGGCCTCCGCGTTGCTGTGGCACAGTGGGCGCCACTGCTGGGACTTCCAGCTGCCTCCCGCCTCCTCCCTTCTCTTCATTCACGTCTGTTCTTTCCTTTGAAAGCTTCCCGCACCCTCCCACCCACCCCAACCCGCCCCTGGGAAATCCCAGAGGTCCCCAGCCCAACTACATTTTCCTTCTAATCTGTCCTCCCCACACGCCCCCACCCCCACACCGCCCCCACCACGTGGAGGAAGTGAGCGGCAGTCACAGGATGTAGCGAAATGAATGTCACCTCACTTCAGGACCAGTGCCTGGGCCCAGAGAAAGCTGAGGCTGAACTCAGGCTGCGGCCAGGCTGAAGGCCTCGGTCTGCAGTGCTGTCGAAGGGACGCCCTGGTGGGGAGAGGCCACAGCCATAGCCACGCAGAGGGAGGATGCGAGGCTGCTCTCCCCCCCCCACCCCGTGAACCGGCCCCATTTGCCTTACGAAACTGGTGGGCTTGAGGGGGGCCCTCTGAACCCACACAGCTCAATCTTAGGGGCTTTTCATCCTCCCTGCTTCAGGTGTGGGCCTCAAGCCAGTGAAATAACAAAGCCGTGCAGCAGGCCTCCGCTGGGGGTGGGGGTGCTGTGGCTTCAACCCTCTTCACTCAGAGACACAGAGTTCTCCTCCTCCCCACCCCCCAGGAGGAGACAGGGGCCAAGCCCCTGCCTCCAGTGCGCCAGCCAGGCTGGGGAGGGGATTGGCAGGAGAAGGAAAGTGGGAGGCAGGCTGGATCTGGGCCCACCCACACCCTTCCCCTTCCAGTTCCCAGTTCCCGGTTCTGCTTCCCCCGGCCCCCCCTCCCTCTTGGGCTGCTTCTCCCAACCCCCTTCAGCCAGGGCTCCCTGGAAAACCAGGAACCGGAGACAGCACAGGCTTGGGTCTCCCACGGGCGCAGCCGCTTCCCCAGGGATGGGTGCCTGGTTGGGAGGTGGGTGCCCCAGTCGTGGCTCTGCCCTGGGTGTAGATGGGAAGCCGGTGCCAGGAGGAGCCTCCTAGGGCCAGGACAGGAGGGGCCCCATAAGTTAAAACCCAGACTGGCCGAAGGCGCTCCATACCCCACAGGTGAGCCCTAAGGAACCCCAGGTGTAATGACACTGCTCAGCTTAGTACAGTGTGGGACTCAATGAATGTCTGCGGCCCAAGTACACGAGTGAGGGGATGGCAACAGTGAGAGTAGCTCCATGTGTCAGACGCTGTGCTGAGCACGTGACAGGCAGTCCTCCTCCGGGCAGCGACAAGTGCTGTTACTATACCTAGTCCACAGTTGAATCTGAGGCTCTGAAGGGTTAGGACTTGTCCATACTCCAGTGGCAAAGGCTTGAATCCAGATCTCTGAGTCTAAGGCTCTGAGGGGGTCTCTCTGAAGCTCCACCCCCCGGCTTATAACACCCCACAGAAACAACTCTTAAGAGCCCATTGGAGAACTGGTCCACCCCAGAACTCCATGAGGCTTCCATCCACTATCAGCCAGTGATTGCCCCTCAAACCCACTCCCCGTTTCTTAGCACACACATCCCCAATCACCCCCACATCAAAACCTTCAAAAGGACGTGGAAGGCAAAGGAGGCAGAGTCTGATTGGAAAGAACGCTGAACCCCGAGTCAGCAGATGTGGGTTCTAGGCCTGACTCGGGTTTCTCTGGCCCTCAGTTTCCTCATCCATAAGATGGGAGAGTCGGACCAGGTGATCTGCAAGACGTCTTCTAGCTCTGCCTTGCCAAGCTGTCGGAGGCCACAAGTGCAAAGGGAGGAGCACACAAGCCTGGAACGTCTTCAGCAGCCCCAAGAGCCCCAGAATGGAGTCCGTGGAGACCCAGGCACAAAGTAAGTAAAAGGCAGATAACCATTTGTCTCAACAGTGCCCTGAGGCCTAGAAACATCCAGCGGCTTCTGTGAGAAAAGTACTTTCAGAGAACCTCTGGTTGCCAGTGAGAAGCAAGAGGGAAAAGCAGAACATCACAAGGCATTGACCCCGAGGGCAGACACCCCGGAAAGGAAAGGAAATGCTCCTTCCTCCTCCCCCTCCTCCAGAGAGCCCCTGACCTCTGAGCAGCAGACACTGTCCTCGCAGCAAACGCAGCTGACCTGGGCCAGTCTTCAGGTTGCTTGGTGTCACTCACGGGAACAGACCTGTCAGTCAGTGTCCCTCAGAATCACCCGGCACCATCTAAAACCATCCAGCCCAAGGCCGGGCAGCCCATGCCCCGCGCAACTCCAGGGAGCCCGGTGGGCGGCCAAGGTCCTGGCCTTGACACAGCACTTCCTGCCTTCGCTCACGGGTCCCAACACAGCAGCGGGTGTCCACCATGACAGTCCCTCGCCAAGCACGGCCCTGCCGCTCCTGGCACTGAAGCATCTCCCTCACCCATGCCGAGAGCTGCACCACAGAAACCACCAGCAAAGGAAAACACTTGCCAGGAACTCTACCACCAGGACGGGCAGCTTTCATTTTCTCCTTCACACTTCTAACGTCCACAGTGGCCATGAATAGCATTTATTAACGACAACTTAAAAAAACTTTTTTTTTTTTTATTAATGTTATGATAGATTACAACCTTGTGAGATTTCAGTTGTACTTAAAAAAACTTTTTATAAGGAACCCTACCATGACAATGTCTTGGTATTGTGACTGACGTGGTCGCCGTCACCACCACTCCTTCCGTTACAAAACCACTGTGGAAGGAGGACTGGGATTTTCAATATACCCACCAAATTTCACTACTTTCTCAATTCAACTTAGTAAAAAGATGTTGTAAAGAAGATGTCAAGTCACAAGACTGGGCTGAACAGAGAAGAGACACCACCAACATCATTCTGGGGTCTGGAAAGCAAACTTGCGATAGCTAAATTTCAAACAGCACATGAAAGCTGATTTATAACCGAGACCTTAAAAGACATTTGACATGATAGCACTAGGTCCCTCCAGGACGAGGGTGAATAGAGTGCACGCGTGAAAACAAAGAGGACTGAATGAGATAAGTAAAACCCCTGCACCGGCCTCCCCCCGCAGTCTGAGGGTCTGTTCTCTGCAGCGCACAAAGCAGAGGGTCTTCGCACAGAGAGCTGACCAGCACAGCTGGAGCAAAGGTAATATACCAAAGCCAAGGGGCTGAAGGCTATTTTAAATGCTGAGGTTGGGTCTCCCCGGCTATTCCCCCACTGGGCTCCTAGAACACTGACAGCCAGACCCTGACCTTCTCTGGAGAATCTAATCAGTCCCAGAATAAGAGCTGAAGGATACAGATACTGACACCAGAACCCAAATGATGTCCAAACGGCTTGTTCAGGTCAACCAGGGTGGATCTGTAAGTCAACAAGCCCCACCATCATGCTCAGAGCTTCTAATCAGCTTTTTAGTCTCCTGTTCTTAATTCTGAAAGGACAACCAAGGGGCACCAGACATCTGAGGGAAGCCTCTAACTTGGAAGATAAGAGACTAGAACAAATAAACCAAACCAAACACAACACAACTTGGAGGAAACAGACTTTATGCACAGAGAAGACACTACATTCATGAAACAAGAACATGATGCTATTGAAAAAGAACATTCAGAGAACAAAAAAGAACTCCTAGAAATAAAGACCAGGCTAGTAGAAATGCAAAACTCAACAGAAGGGATATATTAAAAAGAAAAATAGAAAATAGGAGAGGATGGAAAAGAGAATTAGAGAAATTGGTCCAGAAGTTTCCACCTCTGAAAAATAGAAATTACAGAAAGAAAAAAACAGAGAGGAGAAAATTACCAATGAAATAGTTCAAGAGAATTTCCCAGAACTGAAAGACAGGAGTTGCCTGAATGAAAAGGCCCACTGAATGTCCCACACAGGGGATGAAAACAGACCCACACCAAGGCACATCACTGTGAAATTTCAGAACACCGGGACAAAGAGAAGATCCTACAAATTTCTAGAGCGGGAGAAAAAAGTGACACAAAGTTTCAGGAATCAGTATGGCTTCAGGTTGCTCAACATTAATATGGAACACAAGAAGACAAAGGACCAATACATGGGAAATTCCTTTTTCTTTTTTTTTTTTTTGCTGAGGAAGATTCCCCCTGAGCTAACATCTATTGCCAATCTTCTTTTTGTATGTGAGGCACAGCCACAGCATGGCCACTTACAGACGAGTTGGGTAGGTCCGTGCCCGGGAACCAAACCCAGGCTGTGGAAGCAGAGCATACCAAACTTAACCATTTGGCCACTGGGGCTGGCCCTGGATATTCTTAAAGTAATTCTCCAATTAGAATTCTTTACCCAGCCTAATTATCATTTAAGTGTGAGAGTAGAATAAAGATGTTTTAAGGTACTCCTTTCTCAGAGAGCATGGGATATCCTCTAAGACACAGGAGACAAGAGAAGGGAATCTCCAGGACGAGGGTGAAAAGAGGCCAGATGAAGCCATAGAAAGCCACTGTTCAGATGTAGGCAGTGTGACTCAAGACTCAGCCATGTTGAGTGCTGCCATCACCACGTCCTCTACCACTGAACCATCTTTTTAACCTGACAGAACTGCAGGTGTCACTCACTGTTCGTACTCTGCTATCTGAACTGAGGAACTGAATGGATTACCATATCGACGGATATCTGTCCTGGATGATGTGCTCCAAATGGGAGCGTAACCCAAGTAAGAGGAAGACATGAGATCCAGAAAATAAGAACTCCAGCCAGAAGGAAGGCAAAGGGAATGCCAAGGATGACCACAAAAGTAAGGTACAGAATGGCAGCTACAACGTGCCACACACCCAGAGAGCAAGAGAATGGATAACTCACAAAATGGAACTGAAGCATAGAATACTTGATATGACTGCCTTGTGGAAAGCTAAACTAACAGCTATTAGAAGATGTGGCAGGAATCATCAAAGGTACAACGAAAATAAGGCAGATGAAAAAATAAGGCAATTCTTAACTTCAGGGAAAACAAAGGAAACTATTGTAGCACACTAAGGCTCAGCTGTGCAAAACAGTTGCATTAGTTGAATTAAATACGTGTGTGTGTGTACATATGTATGTACGTATGCGGATGTGTATATATACGTATATACATATTATTACATAGTGTATTAATTTCCTATTGCTGCTATTACAAATTACCATAAAATTAATGGCTTATAACAATAAAAATTTGCTATCTTGCCGTTCTGGAAGTCAAAAGTCCTCAGTTCTCATCACTGGGCTAAAATCAAGGTGTTGGCAAGGCTGCATTCTTTCCTGGAGGCTCTAGGGAGAATCCGTTTTCTTGACTTTTTCGGCTTCTAGAGGCTGCTCACATTCCTTGGCTCGCGGCCCCCTTACATCCTCAAGCCAGCAACAGCCAGTCTTTCTCTCATCACGCTACTCTGGTCCTGCTTCCCTCGCATGCCCTTCCTGCCTTTGTCTTTCACTTCTAAGGACCCCTGTGATTCCATTGGGGCCGCTCAGATAATCCAGCATAGTCTCCCCATTGCAAGATCCTTATCTGCAAAGTCCCTTTTGCCATATAAGGTACATATTCACAGGGTCAGGGGATTAGGATGTGACCGCCTTTGGGGGGCCGTACCCTCTCTACTACGTGCATACCTACACATAGATTAATACATACATGAAACACCTTTGAAAGAACGCTGGTAGGGTACTGTGAGTAGTATGCCTACGACAAGAACAATTTAAGAGGATGGCTGGGGAGCAGAAAGGTTGGCCACGTAAGAGAGCGAAATTCTTATTTACTAAATAAGAAACGAATGGGAAATGTCTAAAATGGAAGAGTCAAAAATATGTACATTACTCAGAAATTTGAGATGTAAAATTGCTAGAAGAAACAGCTAAAAGTGGTTGCCTCTGAGAAGAAGAGGGTGGGAGTAGGCAAGGAAGAACTGCATTTGGTAAAGACATGTTAGTACTATTTGACTTCTTAAATTATATGCATATACTACTGGGAGGAAATAAAACATAATTTTTAACAAGAGAATGGGGGTAGGAATGAGGGCTTACATCGCAGCTGCAACCATTGGTTGGCTTTGGCCCCCATCCTCCTCTGTAAGAGTGCAGCTAAGCCCCTCCACCTCTGTTGTTCTATGAAACCATCACGGAATAACCATCATCAGCTCCTCACACCCACACAGAGTTCCATCACCAGCTATAAAAGTGGTAGCTCCCTCCTCGCCCCCCAACCCCGCATGATATGTTTAATTCTCCCAACACATCATTTCCACCAAGTCCAGCCCATGCACAGCATGGTACACCTCCCTTACATTCCTCCCAATTGCACCTGTGCATCCCATTGCTGCCTACATCCCTAACCACGACTCAGGCTCACTCATTAGCCCACCTCAGATCAAAGACCCACAATTTGACCACCTCCTGGAGCTTCCAGATAGTCCCTGCCACCTCAGCTCCTTACTCTGTCCCCAGCACCATTCCCACCTTCCTCACCAACCCGTATCCCATCAGCACCGCCCCCCAAGCTGATCACCCCAAGTCTCATCTCCAAGCTTGCTCCAACCAGCATCAGCTAGATTATCAGCCCACAGTCTCACCTCAACAAGGGCCTGCCCAGAATTATCCTCTTCCAGAAACAAGACCATAATTGCCCACAAATCTAAACCCTTGCTCCATCAAAAACAATCCTAATATTATGGCCTTAAAAGCCCGTTCCACGCCACTCAAGTCCTCTATCTGAACTGCTGAAAAATATTTGACCCTCTCTGTAGCAGATCCTTCTGCCTCCCTCAATCTGAAGTCTACTTTTCTCATAGTGTACTTTGCTTGTTTCTGTCTATCTAATTAACTCCCCTCCCTCCCCTAGTGGGGTTTTAGTTGTTTGCATGACCCCACCCCTCACCCCAGTCACAGAGTGAGCATGTGACCAGGCTCGGCCAATCAGAGGTCTCCCAGGAAACTTTTGGTGCAATGGAAAGATGCTAACATGGTAGGACGTGAGTCAGGAGCTGCTGGCTGCCGTGGGGAGAGCTTGCCTGAGAACAAAGGGATGAAGATAGAGCGGACAGACACTGAAGCCATTGTCTGGTCCCGTGGATCTAGCAGTCCGTGGAGGCAGGGCATCTCTGAACCTCCCTGTGTGGGAGCCTTTCCCTACTTTGGTGTGATGAGCCTGTGCCTTGCGGGTGACAGTCCTGACTCATATGCTAATCTCAACCTCCTGGAGTCCCTCCCGGGAGGCTGAGTAGGTTCAAATCCTGGCCTTACTAACTATCAGCTGTGTGACCTGAGGCAGAACTGTGTCTCAGTTTTCTCAGCTGTAAAGTGGGGAAATAACAGTAGCCACTTCACAAGGCCCTTGAGAGAATTAAAACGAAATGCATTAAAAATGCTTACAAGAGTGCCTGGCACAAAGAAAACTCAGTAAATTTTAACAATTATTAGTCCCTGACTAACCCAGCCCACAGTTTTCTCTGCTTTGAAATCCCTGGAGCGCCCATGAGTGTACATCACTCAAACAAGAGCTCATACTTATTAAGCTGCTACGACATGCCAGGCCCTATAAATAGAGCTGTACAATTTCCACATCTCGTTCATCCTCACACCTCACTCCAACCCTCTGAAGTGGGTACTGTTTTTATCCCCATTTTCCAGATGAGAAAAATGAGGGATAGAGAGATGAATAAAGCTGCCCAAGGTTGTACAGTTAGTAAGTGGTGGAGCCAGAGACAAACCCAGGCCTGTCCCACCCTGAAGCTCGGTTTTCCACTCCAGCGTGATCTCTTACAATTAGCATGTGACTGTTGCAGACATATTAACTTTGGGCACAGATTGGTCAGAAAACAAAGTTTGGAGCCAGCCCTGACGGCTTAGCAGTTAAAGTTCGGTGTGCTCCACTTCTGTGGCCCAGGTTCAGTTCCCGGGCACGGAACCACATCACTCGTCTGTCAGCAGCTGTGCTGTGGTGGTGGCCCACATAGAAGAACCAGAAGAACTTACAACTATACAAAATGATGTACCGGGGCTTTGGGGCAGGAAGGAAGATAAAGGAGGAAGATTGGCACAGATGTTAGCTTAGGGTGAATCTTTCCCTGCAAACAAACAAATAAACAAACGGCGTATTTAAAAGAAAAAGAAAGAAAACAAAGTTTCCAGTTAGTCTCCCTTTCCTGGTTAGGCCTGTCTGCCGTGGTGGCAGGGGAAGGGATGGGGGTAGAAAATGCAACCTTTCAATCATAGTATTCAGTGCGCTGCCCCATGCGGGAGTCAGTCACTCATTTATTCATGCAACTATTTAGTAAGCACCTGCCATGTGCTGGGCACTGTGCTAAGGGACATGCGTTGTCTCATTTCATCTTCATAACAATCCTATAAGGTCTACAAAGTAGGTTCTAGTGTTATTCCCATTTTATAGGAGGAAAAACTGAGGCTTAGAGAGGTTTATTACCTCTCTGAAGTAGGAGAGGTAGAAAATCCCAGGGCAGGATACTAAATCCATGTCCATCTAACTCCCGGGTCCTTACAAACATGGCTGCACTCAGTCATGGATGAGCAGGGACCCCGGACCAGCTATCTGTGCCCCTGGTGTGACACCAGCCCACACATAACAGCCTCATGGCTGAATTTCCTATTTGAGCTTGGGAGGAGGAGCAAATGGAGCCTGTGAGTGAGAGAAGGCAGAGGAGCATCTTGTGCCCCACGCACCCAATCATCTGCCAGGGTTGCGACAAGCTCTGGGCCTGAAAAGTTGGGGCAGCAGACGGCTGAGGCGAGACAACAGGGCCGCCGAGACGGGGATGTCTATCTGCCAAGTCTTCCGTCACCTGCCACAGCCTCTCTCGGTCACAAGTCTGGGGCTGCACACGGAGGAGGGGGAGGTCCCAGGCTTGCTGGCTGCTCGTTCTTTCTCAGCACGAGTGAGATGCACACCAGCATACCATTACCCTGACTTCCAAAACATCCCTCCCACCCAAACCACCAGCTGCCCATAGAACACCAAAAGCCACTGGCGCCAGGCCAACAGTCCCGCCATCCTGTCCCCACTTCAAAGCCCATCTGTCTGGCTCTGGAGTCACAACAAGATGACTGGTGGCTCTCACACCACCCTCGAGGCCAGGGCACCACGAGTGTGAGCATTTACGGTTACATGAAGCCCGCTGCCACCATGCTGGCCACATTGACAGAGATGAGTCGAATCAGACTCCTCTGCTCATACTAATGGTTACCATGACACAGCCCCAAAAGCAGGGAGAAAAAACGGGTTATACCCAAAATAGACGCTGGTGAGGAGCTGAAGCTGTTCTCAGGAGTCGAACGAGCCAATACAGGCTTCCACTGAGGAGCACGCGTTTCCGAGTGTGGTGAGCGAGAGCCCCGTCGGGGCCTGGTGTGCTGTGGCAGTTAGATGGGCTTCCCACGCCCTGGGAGTCAGGGACACAGGGTTCCAAGCTGAAAGTCCACGTGAGAATTGGACATGTGGCCTCCGGTGGGGCCTGCTGCATGAGGCAGCCATGAGCATGGGTCTGATTCTGTCCTCCCCTGGAGGTGGCCCAAGGCCCACACCCGGGTGTTTCTTTGCCTTTCTGGCCTTCTGTAGAGAATACTCACACTTGCCAGCTCCAGAGCCTCTTCACTTACTCTCCCCTTGACCCCTGCAGCTGGTCCCCACCCCACCCCCTATCTCTGAGCCCTCTAGGGGCGCTGAATGTTGTAATCTCCAAAGGGGACACCACAGTGGTTCCTGTGGAAGGTAAGCCATCCGCCTGGCTTTTGAGGACCCCTGATGCCACTGAACCAACAGACAACAAAATGAGTTACCCCACTGGCTGGAGTGATTGATCCCGGTTACCAGGGAGAAATTGGGTTGCTGGTACACAACAGAAGCAAGGAAGACTCGGGACCCAAGTTCTCTCAGAACTCCGTGCCCAAAAGTAAAGGCTAATGGAAAACTACATAACTGAAAGAAAAAAGGCAGGACAACTGAGGATTCCGATCCTTTGAGGATCAAGGTTTCGGTCACTCCACCAGTAAAAGAAGCCTGACCTGTTGAGGTTATGGCTGAGCGCAGAGGAAATATGGGATGGGCAATGGAGGAGGAGGCCACACGCGGCCTTCTGAGCCAATGTGGAAATGAGGGCTGTAGGAGTTTTCATATTTTCTAGATATGTGTGTTTATCTGTATACGGTAACCATTTTCTGCTTTTTCCTCCTTCTTCCCATCGTTTTATATACAAGTTGTTGAAAGTTAACTTTATAATTTAGTCTTTTTTTTAAAGCTTCAGTGCATAGTTGTGTATCCTAGTTGTTAGTTTTTAGTTCTTTATGTGAGCTGCCGCCACAGTATGACAACTGACAGACGAGTGGTGCAGTTCCACGACCAGGAAAGGAACCCAGGCCACAGCAGTGAGAGCGCCGAATCTTAACCACCAGACCACCAGTGCTGGCTCTATAATTTAGTCTTCAGGTGACAGAATATCCAGTGGGACTGTGACTGAATTTGAGACGTTATTCCTGTAGATAGTCATTGGCACAATGAGTGTTGGAACTCCTCATTCGCAGAAAAGGCCGAGAATTCAGTAAGGACAGCTGTGTCTTGATAGGTAGAAATATAGCTATTTTGTTGCTGTAGGGGAGCTCGAATGTGTGTAAAACGGTGCACATGGAAACTGTGTAACCAAACGAGGAGACCATGCCAGTGAACTTATTCACCCTCCATTGCCTGCTCTGTGAAAATGGAGCTAGGCCCTTTAAATATTTCTCCTTTGCCAGCTGGCGTAACATCAAACTCTTGTCAGTAGAGTTGTAGGCACTGGAGAGACACTGAAGGAGGAGGTATGTTCTTTCCTGGATCCAGTGCGCTCCCTCTTGCTCCCTCTCCAGGGCTCCCGCGTTGTATACAACTTCTCCAGCAGCCAGATCCTGCTGCCCCTGTGGCTTCCCTGGTGCCCAGCCCTGTCCCACTGCAGCTTCTTCAGCACCCTCCAGCACCATGCTCCTGCAGCACGCAACTTTCCAGTGCCCAGCTCCGGCAGTGAGGATGCTTCGCCAGCACCAGGCTCCTGAGCACAGACAGCTTCTCCAGCACTGGCTCTAGCAGTACGACAGTCAGCAGCAGCCAGCAGCTTCACCCAACACTCCCCCTCGGGCAGTTTAGTAGCAGTGTGCCTCCAGCAAGATACTTCCTCAGGAACAACTTTCTTTGGGGCCCAAAAGGATGGTTTCCAGTGAGTTCCAGAGGGCAGGTTTCCAGCACGTTCTGCAACAAGCCACCACAGTAACTTCTCTGTCATCCAGGGAGCCATGGTCATGCCGTCTCTGTCAAGGTCAGGATCTCAGCCCTGGAGGGCCTCTTCCTTCGGCACTCCATGGCAACCCCAGAGGTAGTGGCTGCTCTCATCTATGCTATTTCTGTATCCTTTGCAGTTCTTTTCACTTCTTACTAGCCAATGTCTCATTACTCCAATCTCCTGTTATAGTTAATAAGTCTTTATATTAAACTTTTCCTGTCCAAGACACTATGTGGTTTCTGTCTCCTGAATGGAGCCTGACTGACTCAGGAACCCATGGCCTCAAAGGGCCTTTTTCCATCCTCATGGTCCTTGAGCTCAGTTCAGCATCCTTGCCAGCTGATCATTCCCTGCTTCAAGCCCTCACTCAGCAATCATTTATTGAGTGCCGCTGCTGAGCCAGGCACTGGGGTGAACAGAGACCCCTGATCCTGGAAGTTCACAGCAAGTGGGTTCTCTGGCTCTCTCTCCCATCCGTGACTCCGCTTGGCTCCACACTCTTGGTTCTCTCCCACCCCTTGGCTCCTCTGTTCTGTCTCCTGGGCTGGCTGGGGTCCCGCTCCCACTACTGCACGCTGGGGACCCCTTACGGGTTGGTCACACTCTGCCTCAAGCAGTATTCTAAATTCTCCTCCACTGAGATACCTGGGCTTAAATTAACGCACACTTCCTACTGCAAGGCCTCCATCTTTATCTCCTGGACATCCCCACCTAAAATCCTACTCTTCTAGAACCAGATGCTTCATGCTTCCTCTGCCTTCTCTCTCTCTGTGGAAGTGGCACCACCCTCCCCTCAGCTGCCAAGGCACAAAACCCCGGAGAGAACTGAGGTCTCCCCTTCCCCTTCAGTCCCCACACTCCACCAGGCACCTGATCCTCGGGCCTCGATTCTCCACCCCTCCCCCCAGGCCCTTTGTACCACAGCTCTAGACCTTGGCGGCTATTCCGTGACGGTCTCCCTGCCTCTGGTGTCCACCTCCCACTCCAGCTTCTCAGCAAAGATTCTCCACACATGCCTCCCTCAGCCAAAACCTACGATGCCTGATGAAAATGTTCTATGATCAACTGGGGTGAGGGTTGCACAACTCTGTGAATGTATTAAAAACCATCGAATTGCATACTTTAAATGGATGAATTGTATGGTATGTGAATTATATCTCAATAAAGGTGTTATTTAAAAACCCCTATGATGCCAATGATTTTTACACAGGGTAAACTCTAAACTCTGGTCTGGTCCAACACTGATGGCTCGCTACAGCACGGCCTCAGCCTATTGCTCCAACCTCGCCCTTGCCTCTCCCAGCTGGCCAGTCACTGACCCCCAGCTTACATCCCCTGTCCCCACACTTGTGTCTACTCACACATTCTCCCCTCCAAGAGAGGGACCCTGCCAGAGGGCTCGCCCAGTCCCCCTCTTCCCCCTTCCTCAGCACCCGTGAACCCCCACTGCTTCTCCCTAACCACCCACCCAGGGGTCCTTCATCAGTTTCTGCTTTGTGGTCAAACAGCATTGCACATGCACATGGACATGTATGTTTTCCCAAACAGACGAGGTCAGAGTTCATGTCTTGCACCTTGCTGCCCCCCAAATCAGCCCACAGCTCGGTGCCTTTCCCTCTCCCACCCTCCCTGTTCCGGGTGACCCTTGAGGCAGAGAGGACTGTGTGAAATCACTCCCAGGCAGCTGCAACATCCCCAGCACAGTGCTGCGGTGCCTAGAGTGACCCCCCACAGCCCCCATTCTAGGGGTCACTTGGCAGAGTTCCACGAGGCACTGTGCCAAGGGAAAGGCCCTCTGCGGGGCCTCCTAGGTCCCTGCTCCACCTTTCCCAGGCCAGAACATACACCTGCTGTGGGGTGTGCAGGCCCCACCAGCCCCTAGATGCCCACGGTAAAGTGGGTGGTGAGGGCCCAGGTCAGGGGGCCAGTGAAGCACAGGAAGCAAGGGGGGCTGGCCTCCCGCGTCTCCACACCCTTGCAGACTGAGTCCCCGGCTTGCCTGTGACCACTCTCTCCCCACACCATCCATGCGCGCACTTCCTCCACCTGCACTTCTTCACCCTCTTCCCACACCAAGCGACACCAACTGACCACCCAGCTGACCGCCTCCCAGGCCCACACTAGGAGGTCCTCCGAAGGGTCTTCAGGGCCTGGGAGCTACGTTGGGAGCACAGCCCCTCACCACCCACTAAAGCAGGAAAGAGCCCCTGGTCCCAGGTTTGCCTTATCCTCACCCTCTGCCCAAACCAAAACCAAACCCAAACCATTTGTGGAGGGGGCCAGGGGCGGAAGAAGAGCCCCTGGAGTCTGGGCAGCACATCCTGGAACCACCAGCCCCTAGCCCAGCAGCCCTGCTGCGGTGCACCCAGCCCTTCAGCCCAAAGGAGGCTCAGCCGGACCCCACCTCAGACCCTGCCTCTGCCACTCAGAGACCCGGGCCTCACTTCCCAATGGGGGCAGCAAGAGTCCGTGCCTCACAGTCTACTTTAAGACACGAGAGAGGGGCTGGCCCCGTGGCCGAGTGGTTAAGTTCGCAAGCTCCGCTGCAGGCGGCCCAGTGTTTTGTTGGTTCGAATCCTGGGCGCGGACATGGCACTGCTCATCAAACCCCACTGAGGCAGCGTCCCACAGGCCACAACTAGAAGGACCCACAACGAAGAATATACAACTATGTGCTGGGGGGCTTTGGGGAGAAAAAGGAAAAAAAATAAAATCTTTAAGACACGAGAGAGTGAGTCGAGTGTTGAGCACAGTATCTGGCACACGGTAGGCACTCAGTAAATATTAATTTTTTTAAAAGTATTATGTGTTTAATCAGGGCGAAAGGCCAGTAAAGTGTCCTTAGGAAACCTAGACTCCAGCTTAAGACCATATCCTGGAGCAGCCCTCGCTCAGTGGCTGCAGCCTGACCCAGAGTTCTCTCTCCCAGCTAACACCCAAGTCTTCCCCTAACTCCCAGCCCAAGGCCCCTCGCCGCCAGAATGGGTAACCTCTTTACCAGAGCCTCAGGAGTCTGTCCCAGCCACACTCACACAGACATGCACACACAGACACAGACATGCACACAGACCCACAGAGAGAGATGCATGTGCACACACACACAGACACCCACAGACAGGCATGTGTGTACACACAGACACAGTCACAGAGACAGATGCATGTGCACACACACACAGACACACACAGACAGGCATGTGTGTACACACACAGATACACATACAATCACACAGATACATGTGCACACAGACACACACACAGTCACATAGACAGATGCATGTACACACACACAAAGACACACACACACAGATGCACTCACATAGACAGACACACACGGACACAGACACACAGACAGATGCACTCACACAGAAATACATACACTCATAGACACAGACACACACACACAGTCCTCTCACCCTCCACGCTCCAAGAACCTGGAGCAGGAGGGTTCTGGGCGAGGCCACCCCCGCACATGTGCCACACATTTCACCTACAGCATGGGCCAAAGAGGCATTTGGAAACCAGCTTGGGAACCACACAACCATTCACAACATTGTTCTGAGAGAAAATACAAAACATTGCCCTAAAAACAAACATTTGCAGTAGAATTCCTCCAAGAGCTAGGAACTGCCTGTGCTAGAAAACTAACAGAGCAAGAAGAGAAAAACCACATAAACTTAGTTTGCCTCTGCAAAATTAATACCAATTACAAAAACATTTATGTGAACTGCTTACCATTTACACCTAATTACCATGCAGCACAATTACGCATACCATTAAGGGCATGCCAGATTAATGATGCTGTATGTTTCATCTGATCTCGTCACCACACCTTCAGTCCACGGATGCCCAGCTTCCACAGGGCACCCTGTGACGGCGGCACATGTGCAGGTTGGTACAAACCAGAGAAATGGTGGCTTCCACACTCAAATCAAGAGTGGTCCCCCACCCCCTGATCCGGGCAGAGACAGCCTGACTCTGGCCCAGGCCTTCTTGCCAACATGGCCAACATCGCCACCACTGGAGCCCCTGCTGAGAAGCCATCTTCCCACCTGAGCCTCCTCCAGAAGGCAGAGATGCTTCAAAGGTCTCCCCATGGGTGTGGCCGAGTGTCATGGGGGCCACGGTACAGCCCAATGGCTACCACATGTGCCCACTCACAGAGGAAGCTGGCCTCACTGTCCAGACGAAGGTCACCCCAAGCCATCTCCCACACCCCACTAGGGCCCTCCACCCCCTTCCCCAGCACACAGAGCGGCCCAGGCCCTGGAGGGTTGAGCCCTCCCTCCTGTGCCCTCTGCTTTCCACACAGCCATGGCAGCTCTGCACAGATCCCCTCCCCTTTAGTAAAAAGAGAAAAGGAATGGACACCGCCCCTGCCCCCAACTCCCACTTTGCTCAGCAGAGGCTCTTCAAATACACTGGGGGACCCAGGTTTGGGAAACGAGAGAGAGTCAACGGAACAAGATAAACGGACCTTCCCAGGAACAAGGTTGGGGGGACTGAGGAGACAGGCGGGACACGCCTCCCAGGAGGCAAGAAGCAGCCAGCAAGTGAGGGAGGGGGAGAGGGGGCGTGCACGTGTGCATGTGCCTGCTCAGCGCCAGACAGGGAACACGCATGGCTGAATTTTAATCCTCAAACACCTGGGAGGCCAACTGCATAAGGATTCTTTTAGAAGATGAGTGACATAAAATATCCAGGTTTAACACAAGGAGTAGCGTTTGAAACAAACAAACAAAAACACAAGTCTGTAAGGTCATCTCCACTTTGCAGATGGCAAAACTGAGGCTAAGAGAGGTTAACTGGTCTGCCCAAGGACGTGGCAGGGCTGTGGTGACACCACTGGCGGTGCCGGGTCTGGTGGCCTGGGCACAATGCCATGCTGCCTCTTGCCTCACTGATGCTGACCTGGCTCACGTCATTTTTCTAGAAATTCTTTGACGTTGCCCTTCCTGTGACACATGACAGACTCATTTCTGTTTTAGAGAAACAGCTATTGTCCGTTTTTTTTTTTTTTTGCTTGCTTACCAAAACTGCCGTCCCCAGCTTACCCCCACCTACCTCGCAGACCTGCCCCTGAATAGAGGGTGGATGTCAACTTTGCAATTCACATTCCATTCACAGAGGGCGACAGGACTTACGCCAGGTTGTGAGACCAGGGAGTCAAAGAACAAGGTCCAGGCCTTACAGCACACCTTCTGGGGGAGCTCCCGAGAAGCAGAAGTCCCCACTGAGGCCCCAGAGAGCAGCATCCCCAACGCATGTGGTACGAGCGCCTGGTTAAGTCACCTCCTCAGAAGTCTCCGGAGCCCGCTACCAGTTATGGAACAAAGTGCCCCTGCCTTTCTCATCCATCACGCTGGACCCTGGCCCTCCCTGGGCCCCCACCTCCAGGCCTTGTGCCACAGGATCTTTCCCCTTCTGCAAGCCTGGCCCAGCCCAGGCTCCACCTGGGCCAGTCCCAATCCCCCTTGAGTCCCAGCTCCAGTCCTGCCTCCCATGTGAAGCACTCCCAGGTCTCTCCCAGACTCCCCGAACCTGTGCCCTCTCAGTGGTTGGCATCCCCATCCATGCAGCTGGCTGAGCCAGAAACCAAAGGGTCACCCCTGGCTCCCCTCACCCCCTCCGTCGCTCAGCCGTCCCTAGCAGCTCTGCTCCCTAAATGCCTCACAAAGCACCCCTCCTCCAGGCCCACACTGCTGCTCCCCTGGACTTCGGTGCCAGCCTTCTGCCTGGGCTCCCTGTACCCATCCTCACCTGTCCAATTTCTCCTCCGTGATGCCCCAGGATGATCATTCTCAGGTACAAATACTGGCATGTCACTGCAAGTCCAACACCTATGAATGGACAACATCCCAGCCTTCCATGGTCCAGCCCTCCAGCCTCGCACCCCATCATTCCTCATCATTCCAGCGACATCAGATCAGAAGATGCCCGTGACTCCCTCGCTAACTCCTCCCCGCCCTTCGAGACTCAGCTCAAGCTTTAGAAAGCCATTCCAGATCTTCTCTCCCTCCTGAATGAGACATCCCTTCTCCGAGCCCCTGAAATGCCCTAGGCACATGCTGCTAGAGCTCTCTCCACCCGTCTATGCTGTAACGGTCACCCTCACCAGACTCCACCTCTGCTGAGGGCTCCCTGTGGACCAGCACAATCTCCTCCATCTTTGCAGCCAGTGAGTGTCTGGCACATGGTAGGTCTTTAATAAATGAATGGATGAACATTATTTGTGGATCTGAAGCAAGGGACCTCCAGGGAGAAAACTCGAGAGCTGCCAGGCCTGCCAACTTGGGGCCCAGGCACCTCATCATGCTGAACCCCCGCTCTCGGAGTCCAGGCTGTGCGGAGGGTGTTGACAGAAGAAAACGCAGGGGCAACTGCCCGGCCCCACTGGGCTTCCCAGCTGAGCTTCCAGTACCAGGCAGGCCCTCAGGCCACCACCAGTTGGGCTGGGAACCACGGCCTGCGAGAGGATGGCAACAAGCTCTACATTGTTGCTGGTAATAAAACCATTAGGAACCATGGCTTCCTGCCAGCTGCCAGGTCCCGTTGTGGCCTAGACCCTTCCATGCCTCCAGGCCAGGGGGCAGAGCCAGCCCTGCCAGCAAGCCCAGAAACCAGAGGAGAGGCCACTGCCTACTCTGGGCCCAAAGAGACTAGAGGGCAGGGAGGGAGAGGGCCCCAGGCTTGGGGGACCTGCTGGGTCCTCAGTGGGCACAGACAATAAAGAGATGGAAGCATGTCAAGATTAAAGGCCCATAGATCAGCCGGCCAGGGCTGGAGGGCTCAGAGACCATCCAGCGAAATTCTGGCTTTACAAAGGAGGAAATGGAGGCCCTGAGACCCCTAAGGGGTGATGAGAACGACAGGCAACATCTGTCGTGTCTTACGCTGCAACAGGGCCTTCTCGGGGTCATCTCACCTGGTCCCCATAGTCACTCTCACGCAGCCCTGTCATGAACCCACTTAAAGGAAAGGAACACCTACCTCCTGAGCACCTACTATGTGCTGGGCGCAGTGCTGGCTGTTTTCATAAAATAGTTCATTTGATTCAGGCAACACCGGCAAGATGTGGATACTATTCTTATCCCTGACTCACAGAGGGAAAAGCTGCGGCTCAAAGACGGTCAGGGCTTGTGGTAACTGAGTAGCCGTGGGCCTGGTGCTGGTCAAGGTCTGCCCGCCTCCCGGGTCTCTTCTTTGCCCAGGGCCCAGAGGGACCAGCTCTGAGCTTGCTTCCAAGTTACTGTCCTTTCATTTATCTTCCTGCCTTATTCCAGGGGAGGGGCAGGGCCACAGAAGCACATACAGCCTTTCTCAGGCCCTGTTTAACAGGCAGCCTCAGAGGGGGAAGTGGGCTGCAAGACAGCACCCATGGCGGGGGTGGGGGAGGGGGCTGCGGAAGGGAGTGGTGGGCACTGTTGCCAAGCAACAGGCAAACGAATTTCTATCTGGCCCTTCTCACCTTTCCACCCTGTCACCTGGGTCACTGCCACCTGCTCATGGGCCTCCAGATTACACCGTTGGGCACAGCTTGAACCCACCTGCTCAGACATCCCTTCCACCCCATGGTGGGGCATCTTGAAGCCGAATTTTGTTCTTGTTGCGTGTGGCTGCCCACACTATGCCAGGGCTGGGTCACCTGAACTCCTTACTGGGCCCCGGCACTGGTTATAGCTCCAGTTCCTAGGCACCATGTGGGCCACAACAGCCGCCAGATGGAAGCCTTCTGGGAAGATTCTCAAGATTTGTTTCCCATCCTGCGTCAGAACTGAGAGTTTCAAGTCACCTTTCTATAAAGCTAACTTGGTCCACTGCCCCTGGCATGTGCCACGGTGCAGCCAGCTGCCTATTTTCCACCCTCACCCAATCCCTACTAGCCCAGGCCTGAGCTGGGAGGGCCTCAGTGTCTGCAATATTTCTCCCTGCAACCTTTCCAGAAAAAACAAGTACCTGAATAACCCTACCCTTTGCTGTCGGTCTCCAAGCCAGCTTCTTATCCATTACAAAAAAAGAGTCCATCCTTCCAGTCCTAGGGTGACTCAAATTTTTTTCATGTTTTTATCCAGAAGCTTTCAAAAGTGTGATTTTATTTTTGCTGTCATTAAGAAAGTAACACACGTGGGGCCAGCCCCGCGGCCGAGTGGTTAAGTTCACGCGCTCCACTTCGGCGGCCCAGGGTTTCGCCGGTTCGGATCCTGGGCGCAGACATGGCACCGCTCATCAGGCCACGATGAGGCAGCGTCCCACATGCCACAACTAGAGGGACTCACAACTAAAAATACACAACTATGTACCGGGGGACTTTGGGGAGAAAAAGGAAAAATAAAATCTTGAAGAAAAAAAAGTAACACGTGCATTTACATTTTTCCAAAGATTATAAAAGTATATAAAGTAAAAAGGAAAGTCTTTGTTGACAGGTTTGCTGTTTATCCTTCTTGAATGACTTTTTCTGTGCCTGTACAAGCCAATAAATGTGTACAGTTGTATATATTTTAAAGGAATTTTACCAAAACGAGATGACACTCTGCCACTGCTCCCTTTGGGTAACCCAACACCATATGGTGGACATCTAACACTTCAGAACAGACAGCTTACTACCTCATTTCAGAGGCTTTGGGGGAATCTAGATAGTTTCCCCTTTGTCCATAAATTGATTTATCCTTTCAGAATCTATAAAATTAATCACACAGGACCATTCCTTCAAGAAGCCCCTTCCCAACAGGTTCTGCTTGCTGGAGCGCTGGAGGATCCCACGGCCCTGCAAGGGCCCGGGCGCCCTCGCCTGCCCCTCCCATGATCCTCTGGGGAAGCTCTGAGGGGAGGCGTGCTCCCAGGGCCCCCAGCCGCCCAGCCCGTGCGTTCCCAGACATTTACTATGACACGGCCCACATCCAACCCATGGCTCAATAAACCACAGATGTGACCACCATCCCATAATGTCCCATCTAAGCATCCTTTAACCTTTTCAAGTAAGAACCACTGGGATCTAGCTGATCTATTAGATCTGGAACATCTGCACGGACCCCCAGATCCATCTACAGTAGCACAGACGGAAGAGCACTCGACGAGGAGTCAGGACACCCAGGTTCTGGCCCTCTAGTTACCAGCTGTGAGAGACTGTCCTCTGGCCCCTCTGTGCACCCAGACAGGGCAGCTAACAACTGGCTCAGAATTAAAAATGACCTTGACATTTGAAACAGAAACAGAGAGGGACGATCAATAGGGATGACAGTGAGAAGGGCCATGCCGTCAGGAAAGAGAAAATAGGAAGCTGGTTATAGATGTAAATAAGGCTGGAAGCCTTACGGGTCACAAGGGACCACAGCAGGATGGGGCAGTGCTGAGCTATGGCTGAGAAAACATTCCACTCCCTACTGGGATTCGGCTAGGAAAGCCCCAGCGTCCACACCTCCTCCCCCTGTCGCTGTCCTCCAGACAGGGCAGTGATGTGATCAGCAAGGGAGATGTGCTCGGCAAGCCCTGCTCACTGGCGGCTTTGCTGGGGGCTGCCAGGCACCTGCAGCCACACCTGGGGACACCACCCCCCGCCCGCAGCACCTCCCCTCTGAGTTGGGGGCTCAGTTCCGCTGCGTGTGGGGGAGGGTAGGGGGATACTCGCATCCCTTTGCAAGAATGTTCTGGATACTGGGGCACCTCAGCCTGAGGGAGGGGATGCAGAGGGGGACACGGAGACCTCTGGGAGGCCAGGCAAGGCACCCTCCTCCCCCCAGTCACACCACTTTTTGATTGCCATCACTGGCATGCAGACCTCACCCTGTCTGGTGTTCCCCTTAATGGCCACAACCCCCTGGGGTTGGTGTAATTCAAACCCTGCTCTGTTTCTCTCCAAGTCTGAGCTCTTAAGCTCTAGTCTACGGAATATAAAGGAATCCTCCAGATCCTATACCAAATGAGCTCGGTTGGCCCCTTCCCCTCCCTCCCTTCCATCCCTCCGTCTGCTCCCCCCTCCACAAAGCCACCACAAGCAGGACAGTTCAGAGCGATTCTCCACAGGCCACACAGGAGTTACAGAGCACAGGGGCCCGCTCTCCGCTCTCCCCAAATCAGTGCGGGGCCTCAGCCTAGCCCCAGCACACCCACAGCCCTGCTCCACCTCCCCAGCATCTCCCCCACCCTCTAGTCGCCTCATTCCTGACAGCCTGGCCTCCCCTTCTCGGCCTGGAAGCCCCACCTCTGTGCTCTGAGACCCATCTCGGATGCCACCTCCTCCAAGAAGCTTTTCCTGATCCCCTCAGTAAGTTGTGACCTCACTGTCCTTTGAGCACTTTATTTCTCCCTCTCCTGCAACCTTGGTCTGTGGTGATTCATTAGTTGGGTACATCCTAAACTCACTCTGCATCCCCTCAAAGGCCAGCACACGACGTTGCCCACAGGAAATGCTCAGTAAGTCTCTGGTAAATGGCAGCAAATATGCTGCAGCAGGACAGAATGGGAATAAAGAGCTGAAACTGCAGTGTGAGGGATCCAAGGCAGAGAGGGAGACAACCTGTTGACAACGCGATTTGTTAAACTCTGCAACAGACTGCTCCACGCCACGGAGGAGCCTCCCACCTCCGAAGATTTTTCAATCAGAATCAGCACTTTCCTCATCTGTCCAAGATTTTGCAAAAGAGGCAGGAAGGCGGACAGGCCTTCTCAGAGCACTTCCTGCACCGCCAGTCCCCACAGGCCGCCCAAACGAGGAAAACGCTCACTGCTCACTGCTCGCCAACGCCGGGCACTCACACTCTGCTAAGAGCAACGGGCATCATCTCCTTTAACCCTCACAGCAGCCTGTGAGCAGGGCCTAGTCTTATTTCCACGTTACAGGGGAGGAAACTGAGGTTCAGAGCAATTAAGTCAGCTGCCCCAGCTCCCCGGCTGGGAAGCGTCAGAACGCCGCTCCGTCTGACTCCAGTGCCCTCACTGCGGTTGCCTCGAAACGACTCATGTCTAAGCAAGTCGTATCTGTCCCCACGCGGCTGCACACAGTGTATGCAGAGATACACAGAGAGACACGTGCACCACACCCTGTCTTGCCCACACACTTAGCCACGTGGAGGCAGGCTTGGACACACACAAATCTCTGACACTGCGCTGATCTTGGATTTGGTAGGTTTTTAGGGAAAAAGTCAAAAAGAGAAATGACTGAGAAGGAGCCCTCCAGACTTGGGTGGAAAGGAATCTGGCACCTTTAGCTCACTATTAAAGGCCTGTTCAGGAGCAGCAACACGCACAGGCCCACGGAGCCGCCCGGCCTCAGGCGCAGGCGGGCTTCTGACTGGCTCTGCTATCTATTAGATACCAAAATGGAAGTGGAAACAACTCCCGCGGGGCCGCGCCTTGGTCCTAACTGTTGCCTGTTCCCAAGCCAGAGGCCAGAGACACACTTAGCTATCAGTGGGGCACCGGGGGAAGGGGACACAGGCACCAGGTCAGGGACCCCAGGTCCACACAAGCAGAAAGCAGCGGGAAGTGCCGCGGGAGAGAAGCATGTGACAGGCACACAACTGGCCCTCTGGCCTCAGGCTCTGGGCAGAACTTCCAACTCTGGAAGACAAAAGGGCCTGGCGCCACACCCCAACAGCCCCCAACCCAGCACCAAGTGTTCTCAGAGCTTAAAGTTCTCTTTCAACCCTAACTCTAAGGCTTGGATTCTAATGGTAACATTTCAGGCCCAAGGATGGGGAGGGTGGTCTGTTTCTAACTCACCCATTAGAGTCTGCAAGCCTGCTCTCAGAGCCCCCTTTCTATCTCGTTCCCAGAAAGACTTCCAGACGCAGTCTGGGCTCTTGCTGGGGAAGAACTTGGGGCTTTCAGAGGGCTTGAGCCTAAGGAACTGGCCTAGAAGGAGGTGATGGCCATTCAGCAAAGGCAGAGCAGCAGCGAACAGAAGAGGGCCCGGCCACCAAACCTGCCGCCAAGGAGAGGACAGAAACCGAAAACGCAGATATGCAGCAAGCTCCCCCGCCAGTCAGCAGACACCCACGGAGGCCCCTCTCAATGTCGGACCGGGGACCTAGAGGCAGCCAAGGCCAGGTCCCCGTCCCATGGAGACCACAAACTCAAAGGAGAGACCAACACAGAGAGCAGCAGCCTAGGAGAGCTGTAGCAGGGGACAGTCTAAGGTCCCCATAAAGCAGGCCTGGCCGCACTTCTTCCCAGCCAGGCCACCCTGGGCAAGTAATTTATAGCTTGTCCCATCTTTCCTCGCAGGCTTTTTCAGAGGACCAATGGCAGTGCTGTGTGACTGTGATAGTAAGATATCCATAAGGCACTCAGGAGCTTATTGTGAGCTGGGCTCACACAGGAAACCTCAGAAATTATGCACACACATGGATTTACACTTCAACCTACAGAAGGACACATAGGTGTGCAGGCTTAACCAGAGGCTGTACTTTTACAGCCTCTGTGGAGTCAGATGTGACAAACCTGTCTCCTGCAAGACACCCCCCTACACACACACCACCTTCTCCTTGCAAAGGCCCATCCCCCGGGAGGCCTTGCCCTCTCTCAGACCTCCTCTCCTCAGAGACCTTCCTGATTACCGCTGTGTGGCGAAAACCTGACCACCCCGCCCCCATTCCTGGGTCTGAAATTCCACCGCTAGAATCAGAGCCATAGAATTTAAAAGTTGGAATGGACCTTCAAGCTGCAGGCCAACCCCCACCCGACAGAGGAATCCTGTCCGCAGACACCCTGACAGATGGCCCCGGTCATCCTCCCCTACGCTTCTCCAGATCTCGAGGGCAGCCCTCGCACTGTGGACCCATCACTCCACCGGTCTAGAAGGAATTCACCTTTTCTAAGGTCGGCCTCCTGGTGCAGGCCCACATGACTGGGAAGAACAAGGAGAGCCTTGGTCAGCCTGAGCCGCGAGCTGAGCATTTGATGAGTAGCTGAAGACATGCACCCAGGAGCTGGACAGGAGGCTAGAGAGGGAGCCAGGGCACCAAGACGCGAGCCCCGGAAGGGAGGCAGGCAGGTGCCAGACCCGCTGCGCAAGTTTGCCTTGGGCTCCTGCCTGTGTGTAGCACATGTGTACACATGTACACACACGCAGACTCACACTTTCACAAAGTTGCCTGTCAAACAGCCTAACCAGGGCCTCAATGGGACCTGGAGGCAGAAGAGGACCACCTTGTCCCAGAAAACTAGTAGGAACTCCCGACAACCCCAGCCTGGAACACAGGCAGCTCAGGAAAGCACCAGGAGACATCCCCGCCAAGCAGAGAAGACAACCCGAGAGGGTCCGCCTGACAGCTGGGCTCCCCAAATCCCACAGGCCAGTCCTAACACTCCAGCAACGCCTAAGGAGAAGAGCTTGCCTGGCTGCAGCTGTCACATCTGCCTGGGAGGGAGGAGGCACAGCGGAGCAGCACCTGATCCCAGGATCCCTTCGCAGCCCGCCAGCCCAGGAGGCCGGTTCAGCCGCTGGCAGCCCAGGGTGAAACATGAAGACGGAACAGTCCCCCAGGGATGCTGATGGCAGTCTCTGGGCACGGCAGTGAGGGGCACGCTGGGTCACAGGGCGAGGACGATTCTCCCCGTAGGCTCCTGTCCCTCTGGTTTGGGAGGGGGCGAGTAGTGTGGCTCTGGGGCCCGGGCCCTTCCTCCCCGCCTGACGCAGGCCGGAGCTGCCCAGCTGGGTGCAGGACGCCATCTTGGGTCAAGGTGCAGCCGCAGGGGGCTCCCCTCGGGAGCTGGGCAAGAGAGCCCCTGAGAACCAGCGAGCCCCCCACTCCGCGCCCAAGGCGCCAACACCTACTCAGCTGGCTTTGCCGTAGAGAGAGAGGAGGATGGAGAGAGAAGGGGGAAATAACAGAGGGGTGGAGGGAAGGGAGTGGGTGCCCCCAAGAAGGGAGGCTCCAGAAAAGCGAAATGCAGTTTGGCAGCCCGAGGGCCGCGGGCCCCAGCGACGAGGGGCTGGGGGAGGCCGGGGGCGGGCCCTGGACCCACGCCAGCTCGGTCCGCGCCGAGAGGGAGGGAGGACAGGGCAGCTGGGGGAGGGGAGCCGGGGTGAGGGCGGGACACGGACTGCGGCCGCCTGCGGCTCCGAAGCTCGGGGTCTCCCGGGGCGCGGGGACGCGGGGCCGAAGACCCCGATTCGCAGCCTTGGCGAGGCCTCGTCCTTCACTGTACAGATGCGAAGCTTTCAAGGACACGTCTGCACCGGCCCAGCGGGGGTGCGTGTGCGTGAGTGTGTCCGCGTGCGTGTGAGTGTGTGCGGGGGGGGCGTGCTGCTGCAGGGGGCGACCCCGGGTGCCCCCACCCGCACCGCTCCCGGCCCCGCCGCTCTCACCCCCGCGTTTTCCGGCCCCCGCGGCCCCGGCCCGGGATCTTCGCCCGCCCCCGCCCCGCCCCCACACTGCGGCGCCGCCGCCACCGCCGCCGCCGCCCCGGCTCCCACGGCCCGCGGCGGGGGCAGGGAGGAGCCAGGCACGACGTCCCCCCCGCGCGCCGCCTGGCCCTCCGCGCGGAGGTGTGCCCCCCAAGTGGCACTCTCCCCACCTCCGCCGCCCCTCCCAGATCCACTGGCACCCCGCACCCCCAGCCACAGGTGGCCGGAGGAGGATCGCTACGCAGCGCTCCCCGGCCCGGCCCCCAGATCACCCCTTGGCCCGCCCCCGGGGGCCTCCCGGGTCCCCCGCCCCGCCGGGCCGAGGAGGGCCGGGAGCCGGGGGGAGGGGCGGGGGGCCGGGTCGTGCCAGGCTGCCATTTTCTGCCGCCGCCGCGGAGCCTGCGCGGGGCCCGGCCCCCGCCCCCCTCCCCCGCTCCCTGCGGGCCGCCGCGGGGGCCGATTATTCCGGGTCGGGGTCCGCGCCCTCCAGCGCCCCGGCCGCAGGCCCCAGGCGGGGCCCCGGGGCGGGGGCAGGGCCCGGAAGGCGGGGGCGGCCAGGCCCGGGCCCCTGCGGCAGCGCCAAGCCGGGCACCGCGGCGGCGGCCGGCGGTGGAGGGGGCCCCCAGCGGCATTGTATAGACTTGAACTTGAGCCCGGAGCCGGGCGGGGGCGGGGAGGGGGCTCCGCGCCGGGAGCGGGCGGGACGGGAGGGGGCGCCTGCCGAGCCCGCGGGGACATAAACAAACCCTCAAATCCCCCGCGCCGCCCAGGCCAGCCCGGCCCGCCGCCCCTGCCCGCAGCCCTGGCCCCGCGAGCGCCCGGCGGCGAGTTGCAGGGGTCCAGGAGCGTGCCCCGCGCCGGGCACTGCCCGCCGCCGTGCCCCCCGCCCGGCCTCCCCTCCTCCGCGCCCGCCTCCGGGCCGGCCTCCCGGGCCGCCAGCAGCGGCGCTCATTACCGTGTGGCCGGTCGGGTCGGGCCGGCCCGGCTGCGCGCCCTAGTGCCGCGGCGCCGCGTCCCGGCTCGTCCTCTGCTCTCGCCGCCGCCGCCGCCCGCGCGCCCTCCCTCCCTCCCGGCCCGCCTGCCTGCCTCGCTCGCTCGCTCCCTCCCTCCGCTCGCTGTCGCGCTCCCTCTCTCCGCCTCCTCCGCCGGGTCCCCCCCTCCCACCCCTTCTCTCCGCCTTCCTCCTTCCCTCCCTCCGGCCGCCCGCGGGCCCAGGCCTCCGCCCGCTGCTCGCCCCCCGCGGCCGCGCTGGCCCCGGCCCCGGCGCTGCGGAGCCGGCCCGGGAGGCAGCTCCGACTG